>NC_053024.1:432265581-432396511 GCF_003073215.2 Triticum urartu | reverse complement strand
TTTCTTTTCCTTTCTGTTTTAATTCAATTTAAAATATTTATGCATTTTATAAAACTGTATCTTCTACACCATAATTATCTATGTAATATTTAGTACAAACCGAACATTTTTATTTTAATGTTTGAAAACTTTTATTGTTTTCCTGTAATTAAATTTTGAATTTGTTTCGGTTTTGAATTATCTAGGGTTTATCAACAGTAACCGAGGTGACGTGGCATCATTAGCGGGGGATCACTGTAGCTTAATTATCCGGGCGTCACAATTCTCCTCCACTACAAGAAATCTCGTCCCGAGATTTAAGAGGGGGAATAAGGGGGAAAGGTCTGGTTACGAAATGCTAACGAACCTTCTCAGTCTTGGTTGCTCTTCTTGAAGAGGTCGATCCGTTACATCGACGTCTTCATTTCTCTGCTTCAGGTCATCATGGTGATGTCGTCCTTTTCTCGGGAACTCCAACGTACTTACGAATAGGTAAGGGGCAGCTCAGCTACGACAGAATGTTTATGAGGGAAACAATCTGGGGGTTAACCCATGAATGAGCGTAAGATTATCTCTCGAGCTGAACATATCGAATACATCAAGAGTAAGGTACGAAGGTACAATAAGGGGTTCCAAGTGGATAGATAGTTGCTCGAAGTCTGAACCAGAGTGAGAAAGGGTTTTAGAGCAACGAGAGTAAGTATTGCGTCTGATACCAGAATAGAGCACTAGGAAGGTGGCCCGTGAATTAAATACGAAGCCAAGTGCGAGGATTAACTTCGACAACAGGGTGTATAGGAGGGTCAGGTTTCGATCCTGTGGAACTGTGGGTTATGGGCCCACCATGTGGGTAAAAAGTAGAAAGGGGGCTGACATCTTGCACGGTCATGATAGCAAGGCAATTCAGAGGGTACCTTCCAGTTATGTCGGCAACAACATCGATACCAAGGGCGAGGGACGAAGAGAACCACTTTCCTGCTCGTTGAACGAGGCGGGCCAATAGACAAGGTTCTCGTCCATCGGTGGCTACCGAAATGTCATCAACACTAGTAACAGGGTCATACTAACAGAGTGGTGCAACGAGGTGCTTACCTAAGCAGTGAATTATTACTGCTTAGAGTATATAGATCACAAGAAAGGTCAAGGAAACCAATGGAAAGGAAAATGTGATCATCAGGTTAAACAGAACAATGGAAAGGAAAATGCGTTTAAACACATGTTTTAGGGGTATATCCTTCCCAAGGTGAAGCAGAGCATGATATCCATGATAGGATATAATGTAGAAAACTCATTAGGTAAGGGGAGAGAAATTTCATGACATTACCCATACAACAGTGTTTGAATAGTTGATAAAGGAAATTTAGCATGGTGCTTCAAAATGTGCAGAGTACCATAGACATGCTTCGAGATAGCATTGACAAGGTCATCAAGTAAGGTTCAGAATTTGGATGCACGAAGGATCCATCAGGAACAACTTGTAGAATAAGTTTTACAATTTCCGCATGGAAAAATCGCTAACCTTGCTTAAGAAGGGAGCTATGTCAATAGGTCCTCCGGCCAGGTGTACTAGGCATGACACCACCTTACCAGGTTATATAAAGACCAATGTTATGACTCTTGGAAATATGTTCCAACCATCATATCTAACCTAGATTCAGATCTGATTAGTGCCAGGATACCTCCGACTTAGTAAGCCTGAGAAGAAAGGTGCAACACAATTGACGAGATGACAATGTAAGATTCTCGGGAAATGAACTATGAAGTGATTTCCGTTAACAAGAGTTCATCATTAATCCAAGGAGAGGACAAGGAGGTGTCTGGTGAACTCAACGGCAATTCATCGAGATTTCCAAAAGATGGATTTCCACAATTAAGCGAACAAGGAGATAACATTTGTCAGATCAAATGATATAAGGGAGTATGCTCACGGAAAACATACACAATTAAACATTGGTTGAAAGGTGCGCCCAAAATATGGGTTGGGTTTCACGACCAATGTCAGAATGGTGATTCAATAATCAATAGTCTAAGAACGAACGGTCGACCATTATCTTCAAAGCAATAGGGTTGCTAGAAAGGCAGAATCCAAACAGCACCGTTCACTTGTTGGTACCCCGGTTGGAATCAACGCGAGGACCAAGAAAGAATGGTGATGATGAGAAGTATCACTATACCAAGAATTCTTAAGAGGAGGAGCAATCCTCACAACATCCTTGATATTAAAAGATGGTAATACTCCAAGGTAAAGAAGAACAAATGCTAGATAGCAGGGAACTCAAGGTATAACACCGAACACGAACACGCTTGTGTTGGTGGGAAGGCAATAAATGGTCGATGATAACACAAATCATCAAGGGCAAGGATGGTATTTCTCGTCATGAATTCGATTGGTATCCTGGAAAGAGTTAAAATAATGATGATGATCACAACAAATTTTGCCGAGAGGCTCCATGAGGATGCAATCGCTTGGCGATGACATCAAGCCAAGGGAATGGTGAAGCAAAAGGTTATTATAACCATAGATAAGATGCCATCTCAGAATTCAGAGTTGTCTCTCAAGACAACCAATATGATGGTGAAAGTTCGATGTAAGCTTAGAGCACTGTCGGGATTGTGTCTCGAGGATGAAGGACATAGGTAGAATGGTCAAGCAGTCAGCCTGACGATGATGATGTGGTCAATCAGCTGGGAATGACACGATCGAGTACAAACTCGTATGCATTGAAGGTTACTAAGAGTTGTTGAATCGCAGTGCGGACTCGATTCAGTTATCGATGTCTTTGAGTGTTAAATTACTCAGAGCTCATGAAAAATTGGAATCAATGAGAATGTAGCACTTGATGAAGAACTCATAAGAGGTTATGCAGTTCCGTGATAATCTTGAGATACTAGGGGGTAATACTCGACGACAAATGAAAGTAGAGGTTGGTCTGGGGTATTACTCCGCAGAAGACAAGTGCTTAAACTTGCACGAGAAATTGTATTTAAAGAAGAACATGGTCGGAACCACGATTGCAAAAGGCCAGATCCCAGATACAAGATGAACTTATACCAAAGGAATAATTAATTAAGAGAAGCTTTAATGATAAGATCTACATCGTGTCCATGGGCATGAACGCAAGGTTCAAGGTCGACTCCCACTTCTTCAATGCATAACTTTTCATTCACCTCTCGTATTTCAAAAATGACATTACTTGTTGAAAGTTTTTACCTGGTGCAATACCATATAAGTATGACCCGTGAAATCTTTTGGGTTCACACAGTTTTAGAGCAGGTATAGGTTCAACCCATAGGGGCATCTTAGGAACATATACCACAAGCTTCAATCGTAAATACCACCAGCTCGGAAACAAAGCATGGTTGAGGAAACAGAGGATACAATTTACTAAAGGCCTTATGTATCCAAGGAAAAGGCTCACAGGCTTATTGAATATGAAGGACGTTGTTGGATAAAATCCAACAAATGATCTGGTGGTCCTCAAGGGATCTGGTGTGAGCATCGGCACTCAACCAGAGGGAGAAACAATGCAAGGAGATCAGACTTTAGAAACAACTGACTAATTCAAGGCTCAAATGCAAAGGAATTATCAATTCCAAGACAAGGGATCAGAAGCAATGCTCTGATCAGGGATGGATAAGTTGAATAGCCTTAAGGGTAAGGTCGATGGTCAATTGATTGGTCGAGATCCAGCTCATGTTTAAACTGGCGTCTGAGCCGGAAGGATGAATTCTAGGATCCGACTGATGATTGCGTGCATTCGCACTCATGTTGAATCAATAGGATCAAAATGACGGTCGCAAAGAATGCCAATAAGATTACTATACTTATGGGATTAACCATAACGCAAGCAAGGAAAGAATTTCAAGAGCAATAAGCTACTGAGGATTTTCGGAAGATTGAATAGTATTTCAATGACCATTGTGAAACACATGAACAACTGGGGGATGAGCGGATACTCGATAAGTGCGAGAATAATCCGTAGGGGTATACAGGTGACAAAGAACAACAAGGCAGTAAGCCCAAAGGATTATCGAAACAACGACGAGTATTACGGGGTATCTTGTAATAACAAGACCCAATGGGAATAAAAGTAAGAACGACAGGTGTAAGTATTTATCCATAGGGATTTTTCAGTGGTAGGGAAGTGCAAAAGCAACAGGCACAAGGTCTCGAAAAAATATCGGAGAGTATTGTCAGAATCTTCTGTTGAAGCAGTCGATCATCCGTAATGAAAGGGTTCTCCGGCAGGAAGTGGTAACGAGAACCTAGAGTTAGATTTTAGCAAAATCATTTAACCCGAATAGAAGAGAGATCAGAGTCCCAGAGTATAGATCGAGGAGTAAAAGATCCTAATACCACCCAGATGGCGACGTGGGCCCGTAAGGCACACAGCCATGTTAGTAAAAGGTTTTGTAATGTCTAGACTCGACTTCGGCCAAGGAGTGTGGAAGGGGGATTCCTACAGGCAGTCGGCTCTGATACCAACTTGTGACGCCCCCGATTTGACCGTACACTAATCATGCACGCAAATGTGTACGATCAAGATCAAGGACTCACGGGAAGATATCACAACACAACTCTACAAATAAAATAAGTCATACAAGCATCATATTACAAGCCAGGGGCCTCGAGGGCTCGAATACAAGAGCTCGATCATAGACGAGTCAGCGGAAGCAACAATATCTGAGTACAGACATAAGTTAAACAAGTTTGCCTTAAGAAGGCTAGCACAAACTGGGATACAGATCGAAAGAGGCGCAGGCCTCCTGCCTGGGATCCTCCTAAACTACTCCTGGTCGTCGTCAGCGGGCATCACGTAGTAGTAGGCACCTCCGGTGTAGTAGGAGTCGTCATCGACGGTGGCGTCTGGCTCCTGGACTCCAGCATCTGGTTGCGACAACCAGAAAGAAAGGAAAGGGGGAAAAAGGGGGAGAAAGCAACCGTGAGTACTCATCCAAAGTACTCGCAAGCAAGGAGCTACACTACATATGCATGGGTATCAAATGGAATAAGGGTATCATATGTGGACTGAACTGCAGAAAGCCGGAATAAGAGGGGGATAGCTAGTCCTTTCGAAGACTACGCTTCTGGCAGCCTCCGTCTTGCAGCATGTAGAAGAGAGTAGACTGAAGTCCTCCAAGCATCATCGCATAGCATAATCCTAACCGATGATCCTCCCCTCGTCGCCCTGTGAGAGAGCGATCACCGGTTGTATCTGGCACTTGGAAGGGTGTGTTTTATTTAGTATCCGGTTCTAGTTGTCATAAGGTCAAGGTACAACTCCAAGTCGTCCTGTTACCGAAGATCACGGCTATTCGAATAGATTAACTTCCCTGCAGGGGTGCACCACATACCCCAACGCGCTCGATCCCATTTGGCCGGACACACTTTCCTGGGTCATGCCCGGCCTCGGAAGATCAACACGTCGCAGCCCCACCTAGGCACAACAGAGAGGTCAGCACGCCGGTCTAAACCTAAGCGCCCAAGGGTCTGGGCCCATCGCCCTTAGCACACCTGCACGTTGCGTACGCGGCCGGAAGCAGAACTAGCCCCCTTAATACAAGAGCAGGCTTACGTTCCAATCCGGCGCGCGCCACTCAGTCGCTGAAGTCACGAAGGCTTCGGCTGATACCACGACGCCGGGATACCCATAACTACTCCCGCGTAGATGGTTAGTGCGTATAGACCAAATGGCCAGACTCAGATCAAATACCCAGATCTCGTTAAGCGTGTTAAGTATCCACGAACGCCGACCAGGGCCAGGCCCACCTCTCTCCTAGGTGGTCGGAACCTGCCCTGCCGCTCCGCCTCAAAGATCCACTCGCGGGTGCTCCTACGAGCCGACCCGTCTTTAGTCACCACATGTATCATGTATAAAGTATATAGTATATACCCGTGATCACCTCCCGAGTGATCACGGCCCGATAGTATAGCATGGCAGACGGACAAGGATGTAGGGCCACTGATGATAAACTAGCATCCTATACTAAGCATTAGGATTGCAGGTAAGGTAACAACAGTAGTAGCAAGGACAGGCTATGCATCAGTATAGGATTAACGAAAGCAGTAACATGTTACACTACTCTAATGCAAGCAGTATAGAGGAGAGTAGGCGATATCTGGTGATCAAGGGGGGGGGGCTTGCCGGGTTGCTCTGGCAAGAGAGAGGGATCGTCAACTCCGTAGTCGTACTGGGTAGCAGCGGCGTCGGTCTCGGTGTCTAGCGAGAGAAGAGGGGGAAGAAACAATAAATATAATGCAAGCATATGCATAGCGATGCATGACATGACAAGTAACGACGTTAGAGGTGCCCTAACGCGGTACGAGGTGGTACCGGTGAAGGGGGAAAACATCCGGGAAAGTATCCCCGGTGTTTCGCGTTTTCGGACAGATGAAACAGAGGGGGAAAGTTGCGTGTTCGCTATGCTAGGGATGTGTGGCGGACGAACGGGCTGCGTATCCGGGTTCGTCTCGTCGTTCTGAGCAACTTTCATGTACAAAGTTTTTTCATCCGAGCTACGGTTTATTTTATATTAATTTTAAAAGATTAAAATCATTTTTAGTATTTAGTTAATTATTTTAATTAAACATTATCCAGAACAGTGCACGCTGACGTCAGCATGACATCAGCAGTCAACAGGGGTGTTGACTAGTCAAACTGACGTGTGGGTCCCGTTCGTCATTGACTGATTAGGCTAATTAGCAGTTAATTAAGTTAACTACTGTTTAATTAAACTAATTAGTTAATTAGGTTAATCTAATTATGATTAATTAACTTAATTAATCCCTTAATTAGTTAATTAATTTAAATATTATTATTTATTTAATTATTTTATTATTATTGTTTTTTTTCTCTAAAACGTTTTGGGGCTGTGCCCCACTTGTCATAGGGCCAAGGCCTTAGTGGATCGGGTGCTACGGGGAGGTTCGGGCGAACGGCCACAGGGCATGGCCCGCCCGAGTGGGACGAGGCCACCGGGCGTCGCGGCCAACCGTGAAGGGGAGCGGGCGCCGGCGCGACGCCGGCGAGGCCACCTCGAGGCGGGGCCGTGGCGAAGCGGGCAGTCGCCGAAGGAGGACGCCGGGGCCGTGGATGGTGCGGCCGGACCGAGCGGCGACGATAGCAGGAGACGGCGCGGAGCAGGGCGGGGGGGAAGCAGGGGCGCCACGGGGTCGGGCGCGGTGACCAACGGCGACGACAAGGCCGGAGCGGGGCGCGCCAGCCGTGGCCTGTGGAGAGGCGGCCGCGGGAAGGAGCGTTGAGGTCGGCGCCGTCGGCTGTGGCCATGTGCAGAGTAGGCGGGGGCACGGGAGGGGGCGACGGAGGCGAGGGCAGTGGCTGGGGCGCGCCCTGGCACAGCCAGGCGTGGCCACGGGCGCAACCAAAGTGCGGCCGGGCGCGTGGCCTGGACGCGCGAGGGCTCGGGGAAGAGGAGGGAGCTCACGTCGGGGGGTAGGGAAACTGGCAGCGGGCTCGGGGAAGGTCGGGGACGACTTGCGACGGGGAAGCAGACCGGTGGGGGAGCTCCTGGCGCCGGCGCGGTCCAGGCGGCGACGGGCACGCAGGGGAAGAGGGGCGAGGGGAAGACGAGGATGAAGCGGTCCGGCGGGGGGGGTCGAGGCGGAGGGCGACGGTGGCAGCTCCGGCGTAGTGGCCGCGGGGATCGGCGGCGGCGTCAACGGGATCCCGATCCAGATCGAATCGGGAGGGAGTGGACCGAGCGGGGGGGAGTGGGGAATATGGGCTAGGGTTTCGGTGGGAGTGGGGGGTTAAGCAGGGGGTGTGTGGGGGGGCCGGCTGGGCCGGGGGGGAGGGCGGCCCGTTCGGGCGGCTGAGGCCAGCTGGGCCACTTGGCCCAGCGGGGGGGGGGCTTTCTCTTTTTTTTTGTTAGTTTAGTTTTCTCTTTTGTATTTTCTTTTTTTTCTTTTATTTCTTTTCCTTTCTGTTTTAATTCAATTTAAAATATTTATGCATTTTATAAAACTGTATCTTCTACACCATAATTATCTATGTAATATTTAGTACAAACCGAACATTTTTATTTTAATGTTTGAAAACTTTTATTGTTTTCCTGTAATTAAATTTTGAATTTGTTTCGGTTTTGAATTATCTAGGGTTTATCAACAGTAACCAGGTGACGTGACATCATTAGCAGGGGATCACTGTAGCTTAATTATCCGGGCGTCACATGGCGCATCTGCCCATGGTGCGCCATTAGTATCTTCCTGCCTTCAAAATTCAAAATAAGTCAAAAAAATAATAATAAAAGTTACTAATGCTGCACCTGCCCATGGTGCGCCATTAGTATCTTCCCGCCTTCAAAATTCAAAATAAATCAAAAAAATAAAAATAAAGTTACTAATGGCGCACCTGCCCACGGTGCGCCATTACTATGCTGTATATATGGCTGGGCGTGGTCCTCTCCTCCTTACCTCTTCATTCTTCTCCTGCACTCCACCTCTCCTCCACTCCATCTCCTCCTCTCCTCCACTCATTTTTCCCTTCTCTCCTTCACCATACTACCCTCCTCCTCTCCGGCGACCTCCTCCTCCTCCCCGGCGACCTCCTCCTCCTCTCCGGCGACCTCCTCCTCCCTCCTCTCCTCCCCTCGCCTCCCCTCACGGTTTCTCCTCCCTCCTCTCCAGTGAGCTCCTCCTCCCTCCTCTCCGGTGAGCTCCTCCTCCCTCCTCTCCTCCCATTCCCTCATGGTTTCTCCTTCCTCCTCTCCGATGCTTCGGTGAACTCCTCTCCGGCGACCTCCTCCTCCTCTCCGGCGATGTAGGCGAGCGCCTCTCCGGTGACCTCCTCCTCCTCCTCTCCGGCGAACTCCTCTCTGGCAAAAGAACACGGCAAAAGAACATGGCAAAAGAACGTACAAGATCCAAAAACAGGAATAAAATTTGAAATAATATCGTGCCAAATTATGGATTGAGAACTTCCTCCTCCACATCCACATGGCCCGCGGCGATGACTTACACGCCATCAAATACCTCCCACTAAAGCTCAAAGGACCAGCGCGGCATTGGCTTAACAACTTGCCAGCGGACTCCATTAGCTTTTGGGAAGATCTGGAAGCCGCATTCCTCGACAACTTTCAGGGCACTTATGTGCAACCACAAGACGCCGATGATTTGAGCCACATAATTCAGCAGCCAGAAGAGTCGGCCAAGCAATTCTGGACTCGGTTCCTTACAAAGAAAAATCAAATCATCGATTGTCCGAATGCGGAGGCCTTAGCGGCTTTCAAGCACAACATCCGAGACGAGTGGCTAGCCCGGCACCTTGGTCAGGAAAAGCCAAAATCTATGGCAGCTCTCACGACGCTCATGACCCGCTTTTGTGCGGGAGAAGACAGCTGGCTGGCTCGCAGTAATAACATATCAAAGAACCATGGTACCTCAGATACCAAGGACGGCAATAGCAGGTCACGTCGCAACAAGCATAAGCGCCGCATTAGAGCAGGAGGATGGAGGAGCCAGCTCTCCTGAGAAAGCGGCAGACGGAGAGGAGGAGGATGACAATCACATGCCCCCCTCCGAATACGAGGCAAGCCTCGGTGACGATGAATTCACCGTACCAGAGGATCCCATCGAACAAGAGCGCTTCAAGCGCCGGCTTATGGCCATGGCAAATAGCCTAAAGAAAAAGCAGCAGCAGCTTCAAGCTGATCAAGATCTGCTAGCTGACAAATGAACTGAAGTCCTCGCGGCCGAGGAATATAAACTCGAGCGCCCCTCCAAGAGTTACCCAAGGCGCAGGTTACTACCCCGACTGGAGGAAGAAGCGTATGATACGGCTGATCGGCTACCTCGTGGCCGCGATAGAGAGGCATTCCAGCCAAAAGCTCAGCCTCCACCCCAATGCCATTCAAATAAAAAGGCATGGGGAGATACACCAGACCTGCGAGACATATTGGAGGACAAGGCAAAGCATTCAAGATCGATCTACGGATCACGAGGTCGCACCACTCTGCACGACGACAAACGTCACGCCGGATACAGTAAAAGCAAATCCGGATGGGCCGAACACAGCGGGCAAGACCCATTCGAGCTGCGTCGCGATATAGCCCAATAAAGAGGCGCCGCACACCCCTTATGCTTCACAGACGAAGTAATGGAACATCAATTCCCAGAAGGTTTCAAACCTGTAAATATTGAATCATACAACAGCACAACAGATCCCGCAGTATGGATTGAGGACTTCCTCCTCCACATCCACATGGCCCGCGGCGATGACTTACACGCCATCAAATACCTCCCACTAAAGCTCAAAGGACCAGCGCGGCATTGGCTTAACAACTTGCCAGCGGACTCCATTAGCTATTGGGAAGATCTGGAAGCCGCATTCCTCGACAACTTTCAGGGCACTTATGTGTGACCACCAGACACTGATGATTTGAGCCACATAATTCAGCAGCCAGAAGAGTCGGCCAGGCAATTCTGGACTCGGTTCCTTACAAAGAAAAATCAAATCATCGACTGTCCGGATGCGGAGGCCTTAGCGGCTTTCAAGCACAACATCCGAGATGAGTGGCTAGCCCGGCACCTTGGTCAGGAAAAGCCGAAATCTATGGTAGCTCTCACGACGCTCATGACCCGCTTTTGTGCGGGAGAAGACAGTTGGCTGGCTCGCAGTAATAACATATCAAAAAACCATGGTACCTCAGATACCAAGGACGGCAATAGCAGGTCATGTCGCAACAAGCATAAGCGCCGCATTAACAGCGAAAATACTGAGGATACGGCAGTCAATGCCGGATTCAGAGGCTCTAAACTCGGTCAGCGGAAAAAGCCATTCAAACAAAGTACGTCGGGTCCGTCCAGCCTGGACCGTATACTCGAACGCTTGTGTCAAATACACGGCACCCCAGACAAGCCAGCCAATCACACCAACAGGGATTGTTGGGTGTTCAAGCAGGCCGGCAAGTTAATTGCCGAAACAAGGACAAGGGGCCGCATAGCGATGACGAGGAGGAGCCCCGGCAGCCGCACACTGGAGGACAGAAGAGGTTTCCCCCGCAAGTGCGGACGGTGAACATGATATACGCAACCCACATCCCCAAGAGGGAGCGGAAGCGTGCGCTCAGGGACGTATATGTGTTGGAGCCAGTCGCCCCAAAGTTCAACCCTTGGTCCTCCTGTCCGATCACCTTCGATCGCAGGGACCACCCCACTAGTATCCGTCATGGCGGATTTGCCGCACTGGTCATAGACCCAATCGTCGACGGATTTCACCTCACTCGAGTCCTTATGGACGGCGGCAGCAGCCTGAACCTGCTTTATCAGGACATAGTGCGCAAAATGGGTATAGACCCCTCAAGGATCAAACCCACAAAAACGACCTTTAAGGGCGTCATTCCAAGTGTAGAGGCCCATTGCACAGGCTCAATTACACTGGAAGTGGTCTTCGGATCCCCGAATAACTTCCGAAGCGAAGAGTTAATCTTCGATATAGTCCCATTCCGCAGTGGTTATCACGCGCTGCTCGGGCGAACTGCATTTGCTAGATTCAATGCGGTACCGCTTTATGCATACCTCAAGATCAAGATGTCAGGACCTCGCGGAGTTATTACAGTCAATGGAAACACAGAGCGCTCTCTCCGAACAGAGGAGCACACCCCAGCCCTCGCAGCAGAAACGCAAAGCAGCCTCTCAAGGCAATCAACCAGTTCGGCGCTTCACAGCCCGGACACCTTCAAGCGCGCTCGGGGCAATCGACAAATAGACCGCCTGGCGCGATCTGATCTCGCGTAGCAATACGGCGGCCACCCCAATCCCAGCCCAGCGGCGAAACTCGTGCTGCGCGTACATAATTACGCATTAAAAATACCATGGGCACAGGTGGGGAGGGGGCACAACTGCGGCACGCCCCAAGACGCGGCCTAAACCGCACTAGGGGCTTCCCGTTCGGTTATTTTTCTTTTTCTTTCAGGACCTTAATCTCTGGAAACACTATACACTATGGTACGGCCAATACACCAGGGGCTTACGTACCCCACAATGCGGTGTGAAAAGTCCGAACACTTTCACAAGTGCGGCACCCCGAACTTATAGCATTATATGCATCAGCTCCGAATCATGTCTTTGGTCAAATGTTGGGTTTGCCCGGCTCCTATGTTTTGGTACCTTACGTTCCGCTCTATCGGCTAAGGTAGCGCTAGGAGAACTACTGCGATTGTGCCCTGGTTCTGCTAGGTTCAGCACCTCAGTAGAGAAAACTAAAACTGACTGTCATGATAAGGTGAGAGACTGGTCGCAGTTCGGCGAGGTTTTCAAGTCCCTAAAGACTTATGCCGCTTAGAGCGAGGGGCCGGCCCTGTCCGGCTTAAAGGCGTGTATCGCGCCCCAAATTCGGCCTTCCGAATACCAGGGGCTTCGCCGAAATTTAAAATTATAGAATTCTATGGCTAAGTGAGAGTGATAAAGCATCATTAGTCTGGTTGCCTTATTCGCTGCGCTGAGCACCTCCCTCGAAGGACCCAAACATGGGAACAAGAGTGCTCAGGTTTAGCCCGAACACCCCAGCACTCGTGGCATGGGGGCAGAAGCCGATGACTAGCCATCTCTCATATTGGATAAACAGCCAAACAGAAGGTAATATTTTAAATTCCAACAAGTGTTGCATAGCGCATATGAAACAAGTTTTCATACATACAGGATAAAACGAGCAAGTCTCATTCAAATATTACATCTTTGGAACACTCGTCCGTGATGAGACGGGCACCCGGCGGAACACCCTCGTAGTACATCTCGGGGTGGCGGTGATCCTTGCCCTCTGGCGGCCCCTCCTTGATCAGCTTCATGGCGTCTAGCTTAACCCACTACAATTTCACACGAGCGAAAGCCCGGCATGCACCTTCAATGCAGACAGATCGCTTGATGACCTCCAGCCGCGGGCAGGCATCCACAAGCCGCCTCACCAGGCCAAAGAAGCTATTCGGAAGGGCGTCGCCAGGCCATAGCCGGACTATAAAGCACTTCATGGCCTGATGGCCGCCTTATGTAACTCGACCATCTGCTTCAGCTGGTCGCTCATTGGCACCGGATGTTCGGCCTCAGCATACTGACCAGAACAGCTTCTTCGTCGAGCTTCCGTCCTCGGCCTGGAAAAATTGTGCGGCATCGGACACACTGCGGGGCAAATCTGCGAATGCTCCTGAAGAGCTCCGGATCCGGGTAAGTAATCGGTAATTTACTTTTACATGCTTGCTTTGCATATAGAAAGCCTTACCCGCCGCTATCTTCTTCATCGCGTCGATCTCTTGGAGGGCCTTTTGGGCTTCGGCCTTGGCACTTTTTACACTCTCGAGGGCCGCGGCAAGCTCAGACTCCCGCGTCTTGGGTTCTAGCTCCAAGGCCTCGTGCTTCGCCACAAGAGCCTGGAGCTCTTGCTGCACCTCGCCCACCTGAGCCTCGTGCTTCTCTCGCTCGGTGCGCTCCTTGACCGTTGTATCTTCGGACTTGGTTAGCACTTGCTTCAGGGTCGCCACCTCGGTCGTGGCCCCTGGCAAACATACGATGATCCTGTCATTTTGCAATCGCGTCCTCTTTTATACACACACACACACACATATATATATATACATAAGACAGAGTATTACTTACCCTTGTTCTCCTCGAGCTGCCTCTTGGCAAGGCCGAGCTCTTTCCTGGACCCCTCGAGGTCCTGCTTCAGTACGGCGACCTCCGCAGTTAGTGCGGCGGACGCCAGCAGCGAAGCCTGCATATGCATATTGACATACTTATATTAGATTCCTGCGATATTATTTGATCCTCTGTTCGGCTTTTCTTTGTGAACACCGAACAAAGCATCAGGGGCTACTGTCTATGCGGTAATATTTCTACTACATTTTAAAACACTTACCTTGAATCCTGTTAGAAGGCTGGCACAGGCTTCAGTCAATCCGCTCTTGGCGGACTGAACCTTCTGGATCACCGCACTCATGATAGTGTGGTGCTCCTCGTCGATGGAAGCATTGTGAAGTGTTTCCAGCAGATTGTCCGGCGCCTCTAGATGGACAGAGGTCACCGGCACAGGCGTCTTGCCCCTCTTAGAAGGAGGCCGCCTGCCCGAGCCTGGAACCACTGGAGGTTCCGGCGCAGTGTTCGGCTGAGGGCCGAACTCAGAGCTCTCAGGGCCTCGTCCCCTCGGCTCCCGGAGTCCGGAAGGTTGCCTTGAGGCGCCTCCGGGACTGTCTCCCCTCGATCCGGTGCCTCTTGAGACAACACCTCGGCGTCGTCGGCAGGATGAGGGGAGGTGGCGGTCGGGACTGGATCGCTATCCATGTCCGACAAGCCCAAGGAGCTGTCCGATGATACATCAATACTGGCTCGTGGCGGCCTGCATAATTGCATTCGGCGTTAGGGAAAGCAGTGCGACAAAGGAATCCTATGAGTTACTCTGGTATCCGAATACTTACGATCTCCCCGGGGGCTTGACCTTGGGCAACCACTCATCTTCGCCTTCGGCGGCTGCAGTGGAACTGTCCGGAAGGAGAGTCCTTCCCTTCTTGGACCCTCCGGCCTCCCTAGTTGGGGCGGCCTTCCTTTTCTTGTCTCCCCCAGTCGGTGGGGGAGCATCTTCTTCTTCCTCCTCCTCGTCTTCGGGGGAAGAGTGCGCCGCAGAGTCATCGGACGGTGAGTCCGACAACGCCTGGCGTCGGGAACTCTTTCGGGTTCCCTTGGCCTTCTTGGTCTTCTCCGGCACAGTATAAGGGGCCGGAGTCAACATCTTCGCCAGAAGAGCGTCTGCGGGGCCTTCGGGCAAGGGAGCCGGACAGTCGATCTGTTCGGCCATCTTCTGCCAGTCCTGTCAAAGGTACGGGAGTTTAGATCCCGCATAGAGTCAATCTATATTAAAAAATAAGTATCCTATGAAAGGTAAAGCAGCTTACTGCACTGGCTTGGCGCTTCATGCTGAATCCGCGATCCTCAGTAATAGGGGGGGGACCTCGACACTTTTGAATAGCACCCTCCAGGCGTCTTCATGAGTCGTGTCGAAGAGTCTGTTCAGAGTTCGGTGCTGCGCCGGATTGAACTCCCACAAGTTGAACTCCCATTGTTGGCACGGGAGTATCCAGCGGATGAGCATAACCTGGACTATGTTGACAAGCTTGAGCTTCTTGTCCACCATGTTTTGAATACATGTTTGGAGTCCGGTCAGCTCTTTCGAACTACCCCAGGGCAGGCCCTTCTCTTTCCAGGAGGTGAGCCGCGTGGGGATGCCAGATCGGAACTCGGGGGCCGCTGCCCATGTAGGGTCGTGCGGCTCGGTGATATAGAACCATCCCGATTGCCACCCCTTTATGGTTTCCACAAAGGAGCCCTCGAGCCATGTTACGTTGGGCATCTTGCCCACCATGGCGCCTCCGCACTCCGCCTGGCGGCCGCCCACCACCTTCGGCTTGACATTAAAGGTCTTCAGCCATAAGCCTAAGTGGGGCTTGATGCGGAGGAAGGCCTGCACCGACGGTAAACGCCGAGATGTTGGGGATGAAGTTCGGGGCCAGATCATGGAAATCTAGGCCGTAATAAAACATGAGCCCCCGGACGAAGGGATGGAGAGGGAATCCCAGTCCGCGGAGGAAATGGTTGAGGAATACTACCCTCTCATGGGGCCTGGGGGTGGGGATGAGCTGCCCCTCATCTGGGAGCCGGTGCGCGATGTCGTCGGGCAGGTATCCGGCTCTCCTCAGTTTCTTGATATCTCCCTCCATGACGGAGGAGACCATTCACCTGCCTCCCGCTCCAGACATGATTGGAGAAGGTCGAGGTGGGAAGTGCGGACTTGGGCGCTAGAGCTCGAGTGTGCGAAAACGGATGAGTAAGGGAGGAAGAAGGCGTGGATAGAAAGGTGAATCCTTATCCCTTTATATGGGCGGACGAAACTAAGCGTCCCCACTTGCTTGGTAAAACTCGCTTATCCCCCAAGCGCCGCAATTGATGGCGCGGTTGGGTTACCCACGCCCGTATTGATGAGAATCCCGTAATAAGGGGACACGATCTCTGCTTTGACAAGACGTGTCGAAAAACTGCCTCGTGTTATGTGCGAGGCTAGTTAAAAGAAATGGTTTGAATAATCACCGGGCCATGATGTCATGCTGCCAAAACAAGCCAGCAAATAAGATCTGCGAAAATATTATTCTCTCTACAGTGGAATGTGGAACTTATTTTGCAGAGTCGGACACTATCCTCGTATTCAAATTCTTCTGTGATGTATTCGGAGAAGGAACCCGCCTTGCAATGCCGAAGACAATACTGCACGCCGGACTCATCGTCATTGAAGCCTAGTTCAGGGGCTACTAAGTGAGTCCTGGATTAGGGGGTCTCCGGACAGCCGGACTATCTCCATTGGCCGGACTGTTAGACTATGAAGATACAAGATTGAAGGCTTCGTCTCGTGTCCGGATGGGACTCTACTTGGCGTGGAAGGCAAGCTAGGCAATACGGATATGGATATCTTCTCCTTTGTAACCGACCTTGTGTAACTCTAACCCTCTTCGGTGTCTATATAAACCGAAGGGTTTTAGTCCGTAGGACAACAACCATAACATACAATCATACCATAGGCTAGCTTCTAGGGTTTAGCCACTCTGATCTCGTGGTAGATCTACTCTTGTACTACCCATATCATCAATATCAATCAAGCAGGACGTAGGGTTTTACCTCCATCAAGAGGGCCCGAACCTGGGTAAAACATCGTGTCCCCTGCCTCCTGTTACCATCCGGCCTAGACGCACAGTTCGGGACCCTCTACCCAAGATCCGCCGGTTTTAACACCGACACAGACCATTCGGAATGAAGAGGATTTTACCGTATATTATAATGATGGAAACTACAACGGTTGAAGACTCCGAAGACTAGGGGAATTTGAAGGCTCTGAAGAATTCCCAGATTTGTATGACCTAGGAAGGCTACCCTTATGGAACTTGGCAGACTATGGAAGTTGTCAATACCCGAGATCAAGGTGTATCGGAGAAAGACTGAAACAAGGAGCATGAGAACTCGAAGTTTTGTCAAAAAAAACCCTAAGGCAGGAGATATCAACTATGGAATGATAGCTCATGGGAATGACAAGAGCAGAAACACGGTTATCCATGATGTCATCGCCCGCTCATGCTATTATCACCGTGCAGAGTTAAGGATGCATTTCTTCAGAATGGATTGGATGGAAGAAGGCTGATGGAGCACCTATCAGTAAGATGAAGTTTTAACCTTAGCCAGCGTATCACCGGGATCTGGAGTAGTACATCAAGAAGTTTAAGGTGGAGCTCCAGGAAGTCGTATTAGACAAGGAAGCATTTCGTGAAGAACTCCGGACCCAGAAGCTGAAGTAGCCAAATTGGAGGAACAAAACCTCGAGATACCGGAGATTTGTCAAGAACTAAAGGACAGTAGGACCATGGCTCATGCCAAGGGTGTTGAAACCCAGAAGTTTGGAACGCAACTCCAGAAATATTAAGGGACGTCACGATAGACCTTGCGACAACAAAGATGATCTGGCAGAAGGATTTGAGAAAGACAAGCATGATCGAAAGAAGCCATCGAAGACAGGAACAAGACTTGAAGAGTTTGGCGACGTTGACCTTTAGAAGACCGAACCCTTGTTATATACCTACATTAGATGCGACGATTGTGAGATGTCATTTGTTTGATGTTTTTCGACAGCCACAATAAAATCCGTCTTTTCAAAACTGTTGTTGCATTGTGTGTATCCCTCTCTATATCTCTTATCTCACCCCAAACCCTTGGACCCAATAGAGGATGAATGGAGATGAGCTTGTACTTTCTGGACCGGTGAGTCAGTTGGAGACAGACCGATGGATTCAAAACATGGAGGATCACATGAAGAATAACCCTATAGTCGGAAATGATATGACCCAGCATGCTCTTCAGTGCTTTGAACGAGGTGCTGCTACTTGGTGGAGGATGTACCAAACCATCAATGGATGGCAAGGAGTAACCACTTGGAAAGAATTTAAGTTGACTATGCCAAAGCCTCGGCTTGTGTCCCAGAAGTTGAAGCCTTATGGAAAGGATATGAAGAAACCTTGTGCATGCAAGATTTGTGGAGAAATAGGACACAACCATAAAGAACACAAGGATGAATGCTCTAATTGTGAAGGAAGTCACCCAGTTGAAGAATGCCCAGCTAGGCAGATTACTTGTTTCTTGTGTGAAGGGACTACCCACTATCCTTCTCAGTGTCACATTTACCCCAGGGTACAACGAACCATCCAGCAGAAGAAAGAAGTAATGAAAGGAGCCCTCATGGAAATTTTAGAAGAAGCTGTGGTGAAGGAAGAGATGGAGGACACACCTAAAGAAGACCCGAGTAAACCCTGCACTAAGTCTTGCTATTCATGTGGAGAAGAAGGACACATCTCCCAAAATTGTTTGAAAGGGGATCTAGTAGAATTCCTGACAGAGGAAGTAGAATATGACCCACAGGAAATAGAAGCCCTGATTGGAATGGAAAAGTCCAGGAAGAGAAACCGATTGGAGCCCAGGAGGGACCTTAAGTCATATCACCTGTTATAGGTGCAAGGAGTCAGGGCACTACCTCAACAGTTGCCCCAAAAGGAAACCTCGATACTTGTCAGAAGTAATATGTTTTAGTTGTAATGGAGCAGGGCACTTTGCCAGAGAATGCCCCAAGGAGAAGGAAACTTGTGCTAGATAGTTGAGTTTGCAACAAAAGAAATGGAGTTGTAGAAGTGAGAACATTTTCTTTTATATTGAGGCGTTGAGTTGAGACATGTAATGGAAAAGCAAGAGATTGTAATCATTGAGAATGAATAAAGTTAGCATCGTTGGTACTGATATGGATTTTATGAGTTGTTACTCTACGAAGAAGAATTTTGGCCATTTTGAGGATATGAGAAATATGGTCTATGGAAGATTTGTGCATTTTAAGGGTGGTAGTACCCTGTAAGAACCATTGACCCCTGGAAAAGATAAGGATATTCCACTGAGTGGATTTCGGACAAAATGAATACGAGTTTTGTCTCTATATGTGTGATGCCCCAAGAGTATGTGGGATGAAGTTGGAGACCGTCAGTTGTTTGGACCAAATGTGATCAAGGAGTCAGAAGAGAATGTTAAGTTTATTCGAGATAGACTGAAGGTAGCTCAGTCCAGGCAGAAGAGTTATGCAGACTCAAAAACTCAAGGAGGTAGTCTATGAAATTGGAGATAGAGCATGTCTTCGTGTGTCCCCTCTGCAAGGAGTTAAACGATTTGGAGTTAAGGGACAGTTAGCCCCGAGAATTGTAGGACCATACCAAGTTTTGGAGCGTATGGGAGAAGTGTCCAACAAGTTGGAGTCACCCGAAGGACTGTCAGGAGTTCATGATGTGTTTCACGTTTCCCAGTTGAAGAGTACCATGCAGAGATGGCCAATATTCCCCTATAAGGATGCTTGACCCTGGAAAGGATAATGATGTTCCACGAAGTGGAGTATGGACTTCATGAGTATAAATTTTATCTCGGTATGTGGGATATCCCACGATGATGAAGAGATAAATTATTATTGGATATAAAGGAGGTATAATGTCGGAAATATGGATCAATGGAAACTCCATGATGAGTCTGAGTAACCATGTCCTAGTTTGGTGCCAATAGAAGGAAGGAAGACAGTACAATTGGATGGATTTAAGAATAGTAGGAAGTTGGAAGTTGGAATAATGATCAGTTGCCCGATGATAAGTTCAAGGACTACAAGTGATGAGATGGGCCATAACCCACAGGCCCCAGGACCTGCCAAGAAGCAAGCACATTCTTGCTGAAGGAAAACCCTGGAGGAAGATACGACGTTTATCTGCAGACAATTTTATAGGAGTAATGCAAAACCTGAAAGTTGTGAAGGAACGATAGATGTTTGTTTGGCTTGCAGAATCTATGGATATATCCGAACTTGGTTCGTCGACAAGAGAAATTCTGCAATGCTTGTAAGGATGACCGAGTGATAGAATGCGAGATTCGCTAAACCGTATACAAGGTAATGATTTGGGTGCGGGGTGGATTGATCACCATACCGACTTACTCTTATTATTCGCCTTGCTATATGGGATGGTAAATCTGAGTGACTTACCTATAGTAGAGAGACGACGATCAAAACCTTGTTTAAGCCTTAGAATGGTATAGGTATTTTCCCTTGTACAAGGCAGTTTTTGCCAACCGTAGGTTATACAGTGAGGATCAACCCAGACCCATTTCCTGCAGGAGAAACCATAAATGGTTGACCACCATGAGATATCGATAGTTGTTTAGTATTGGCGCCAGACCCGTCAGCTAAGAAGACCCAATCTCGGAATAACCTTACCAAGATGAAAGGACGGAAGAATTGCGGTAAAGGTTATGCCACTACCGGAAGAGCCCAGAGAAGGAAACTACCCTGAAGATATGAGAAGACCAACACTGTTAACAATATGGATGAAGTATATGAGTTTCAATGGAACCGTAACCATGCTTCTAAGGGTGGTAGCACCCCAGACCCCTCTGATGATCGATGGATTTTGAGAAGACCCCCAAACCATAACATTTTTCTTGCTAGCCTCTCCGAATCTCGAGGACGAGATTCATTTTAAGGGTGGTAGGTTTGTAACATCCCAAAATTCTAAATTTTGGAATGTTATAATAAATAGATTGATTGTTTGATTGTTGTGTGATTGATTGAGTGAAATTCGAAAGTTTTTGAAAGTTAAATGAGAGGGAATAAAAGGACTTTCCCAAACTTTCACCTTCTGCATTTTGATCTCCGTGAATTCAAATTCTTTTCATCACAAAACCCTGGAGAGAAGATGACATGACTTCTTCTATTTAATTAAATGAAAAGGGGCGTTGAAAATATTTGAATTTCATTTGAAAATATTTCCAGTTCAGAAACTTCAAGCAACTCAATGATTTTCATGAGAGAAGATAAAATGACTTCTTCAAATTATATGAAATATGAGTTGGGAGTTTAAAAGGATCAAAATTTAAAATCCTTTTGAAATTATTTTCAATCTGGAGTTATTTGGGTTTTATTCAAATTATTTTTCTCCAAAAATAAAATATATGGAAAATAGGGTAACATGATTCCCTATATCAAAAATTGGAGAGAAATAAATTTGAATTAATTTTGGTATTTTTATAATGATTTTTATTGGATTTTATTAGACCAGTAGCACTCTTTGAATTATCTGAATTTGTGTGAATTTTATTTAATGCTAGGAAAATGTTCATGTTGTAGAAAATCTTTTTCTGAAAAATTTGATATATTATATGCCTATATAATATTTTTAGTTATTTCATTTTTATTATTTTAATTGTCTGGAAAATGTTTAAGAAAACCTTCCCCGACTGGGCCGGCCCAGCTCCCAGCCAGGCCATGGCCCAGCCCGACGCCCGCGTCGCCTCCCTCCTCGCGTGCCCGTGCGGGACTCCCGCCGGAGTCCGCCGCACCCACGGCGCCAGCCGCCCCTTCCCCAAGACAGGAGCCGCCCCGTCCCCTGTATAAAGTGCGCCGGCCCCGCCGCCCTCTTCTCCTCCTCCTCCCCTCAACCACCGCCCCACGCCGCACTTCCCGCCGCAGCAGATCGCTGCCACCGCCGCCGCCGCCGCACTTTTGCCACGCCGCCGCTGCCCTCGTCACTGCTGCCGAACCTCGCCGCCGCGCCGCACCACCGCCTCCGCCCGCACGCGCCGTCGCCCCGTCGCCGTTGCAGCACCCTGCCCCGCAGCCGCCGTCGCCGGATGCACGCCCCTGCCGCCGATCTGAAAACCACTGCCGCGCCGGAGATCCACCGGAAAACCGTCGTCGCTGGTTTTCGGCTAAAAACCGCCTAGCCGCCTAACCGGTATTAACCGTTGCACCCGTCCGGTTTTCGTTAAGTCTAGGTTTTATAAAACCGATCTAGTTTTTCTGGTTTTGTTTAAAAAACGATTTAGTTTTTTTTAAGTTAGAGCTATTCAATGAACGTTCTCTGTTTAGAACTAGTTAGCGAATGTTCGCTTTTTAGTCTTTTCCTTTTTTGTTATATATTTTTTTCGTCCGGGACCTATACGTGATGAAAGTTTTACAGACTAGTCCCTGATCTTCAACCGGTCACTACTTTTTACTCATTTATCCAAATCCAACGAAACCAACGCTCACGTTTTCGTTACAATCTCCTCTATCCAGTAATCGAACTCAAACATGTTTTTGAAATTTTAAAACTTGAATTAGATCAGATTTAGATTCAAACTTCGTTTGATCATAACTTGAGTTTCGTAGCTCCATTTGAGTTGATTCTTTTTGCAAATCGAAGCTCTTGACCTAAACTTTCTGATAAGGCCAAATTCACATAATTTTGGTACTGTTAGAAATTGTTTTATGTTGCAAGAGGTATTTGCTTGGTTTTGAAGTTTTCCGAATCGTTTTCTTCGATCTTTCTGATCTTTTGAGTGACTGCTTATGTGTGGTTGCTATTGCTTGCCTACGATAGATTGACCGGAGTGTGATGAGTAGAACTATCAAGAGTTTTGAGTGTGAATCATCTTCATCAACATTGCAAGCAAGTTCACACTTTGATCATATCCCTTTATCACCCAGTTTTTATGCATTAGTTCCAATCCTCAAACATTGCATGGTTAGGATGACATTAACATATGGGTTGGGAAGTAGTTGATGAGGTAGAACCTATTGCCCTATTACATTCAAACCTTGGAAGTCACTATTACGTTATGCTTATATTGTCATGCTATGCTCGTAGACGTGGATTGGGTTTGAGAGTATTCATGACAAATGTGAGATTGTTATTTAATGGTTCAACTTAAGGTGGCAACTTTAACACACATCTGGGTGGATTGAGGCACCTGGGTATTCCAGCGATTGCTTGTCTAGGCACCTGGGTATTCCAGCGATTGCCTTTTTTTAGACCGCCACCCAGGCTCAAAGGGATCATGAGATTATTCATACTAGAAACTTCCGTGTGCGGCCACAAGCTACTATGGGCTCTAGCATAGTTGATTAAGTCGTGCGAACTCTTACAGTGGTAGACTAGCAGATGTAGGGGAAAGTAGGTGTAATGGTCTACCCGATCGTAAGGTGCTAGCGCTTCTGAAAGACTATGTCTCGGTCATCCGTTTCTCAAACACCATGTCGTGTGAGAAATCAAACAAAGGTGATCGAGTCTTGTGGGGAAAAGTGCGCAAACCTCTGCAGAGTGTATAAACTAATCATGGTTAGCCATGTCCCCGGTTATGGACAAACTTGAGTATCTAGTACTTGGATTATCATGTGAATCTCATCACGTTACTTTAAATTAATTTTGTTGGGTTTAATGATGTTACTTAATTGGGATTGAGAACGCTGTCAACCATTCTCAATGTTAACAACCACCATGATAGTTAAATAAAATTTATTCCTTTACATTAGGGAAAAATTGGCTTTTCGCAAAAACATTATAACCATAGAGCTTTTCCACCAGCAAAATATGCATGTAGTGATAGCCATTGTTCATCATTCCTCTTATGGTGTGAATTTGTCAGTACATTCAATGTACTGACCCTCTGTGGCTGCAACGTCTCATGTTGCAGGATTTCTTACGACGAGTAAGTGATACGTTAGGGTTACGATTTCTACACTCAACTTTGCCGTTGGTGTTGATGGGAATCCACAACCTTGTTGCTTCCGCTATTTGGATTGAGGTAATAGTATTTACGTTACTTTTACATGTGATTTACCTCTGTTATAAATCCTCGAGTACCGTGTGTGTCAGCATACCGATCCAGGGATGACACTTAAGCATAGAGACTTGATCCATTCGGGTCGGGTCGCTACACACACCTTCTTTTTCCTTTGTCTCCCTTTATTCCCTTCCTCCTATCCTTTCTAGCATCTTCCATCTTCTCCGTCACTTCATCCTCCTCTTCTTTATATATAGATCGGAAATCTGAGATGATGCCCTAACACCTCTTGAAAAAGAGGCCGGTGGAGCTAATTGGCCTCTAATCTGAGATCCCTCTGCTCCTTTTTTTTGGAAAAATCGCATTTGCGGAATTGAGCCAATGAAGGTTGGCTTTGTGGAGGCTCTCAAAGAGGTATATGTCTCTCATAACACTGCCTTTGATGATGCCCCAACACCTCTTGAAAAAGAGGTCGGTGAACCCATACAGACCGGGTGCCTTCTCACTAGGCATTTCATCAAAGACCTCCTTGACCTCTTCTTCGGTGATGGGGTCGTCTATAATGGACAAGTCATGGGTCTCCATATTGAGCTCTTCTCAACTAAGGTCAATGGATAATGGGCCCTCTCTTCCCATCATCACCAACAAGTGATCATGTATTAGCTCTTCTTTTTGCTCATGCCCGGTGAGCCATCCATTGTTGTGCTTTTGCCGATGGATGTGGTTTCCCCTTCTTCTAGAATTGATCTTGCGGTGGGAAATTTTGGTTTTGCGCCTCCTTACTTGAGGTTCGTTATTCCACATTGCTTCTTTCGAGCCATTCCAACCACTGAGAGGCTAATGACTCGCCTTTTCAGCCCGGTCCGAAGATCTTGCTCCTCATTGGAGAGCGATCGTTCTTCATGTGGGATGTCCAGGTGAAGAAGGACCATGAGGGTGGCATGAAGGATCTTTGTTTTTGAAAATTACCCCCCTACTTTGTCCGACAAGTCTAGTGCCCATGTTTTTGAGCTTGTGGTGCAACATCTATCAGGCTCAACATGGTTGGAAGGCTCATTCCAAGCCTTCTGTACCGCCTCAGCGAAGCCTGACAATTCTTTTTGGAAAAGGAGGTTAAGACCCCCAGCCTCTACACCAATCGATGCATACGATCATCTTTATTTATTATTCAACATAGATCTAATAAGAACATACATCAAGCCACCTGAAGCCACCACTCACATCTACAAAACTTGATAATGTGGAGTGCTCTCACTCCCTATATCTAAAGCCAGTGCCGTCATCGATCCATCCACATAACGTATCAGAACCCATAACCGGTGCAGCAACCCTAAAGTGTACACCACATGCACACATTTTAGACGCCGCCATCATCATCGAACCGCTGGCCCATCTTCGGGAGAGAGATCTGCATCATTCTTGCCAGTTCGTCCATCCGTCAACGCCACCACAGCGCCCAAAGGCGCCACCGCCCCGTGCTCGTCTGTCCAGATGCGAAGATTCCAAAAGATCTGTCGTGCGTAGCGCGTGCCGACCAGGCATGACACAGCGTAGCACGTCGGCCAGGCATGACAAAGCGTAGCACGTGTCGGCCAGGCATGACTTGACATCTCCATCGAAAGCTCCATGCAAGACGAAGCCCCTCCACCTCCTACCTCTGTCTTCCAGCTCAGCTCCACAAACGATGCTCCGAAAAGAGAAAACGACACCGCAGTACCGCCATCGTCTGATCTGGAAGACCAGATCCTAGGGTTTCCCCCGGAGCAGCACAAGTGGGTCGACAGTAGTTGCACGATGATGCCTTCATCAGGTAATGACGCAAAAGTTTGCCATCGCCTGCCATCGACTTGGTTTTCCCCGGCAACTATGCCTTCCAGACTCGCAACCGGAACTAGATGGCGGATCTCGAGATCTGACCATCCAGCCTCAGGTCGACCACCTTCGACGGAGGAGATGGCCACCACCGCCAGCGGCATCGGCCAAATCAGATCTGACCGGAGGCGCCGCCGACCAGTCAGCCATGGCCACATCCCCTCCTGATCCGCCCTTCCCACGAAGCCGCCGGGAAAGATGAAGACCGAAGGGCGATCTCGCGCCGCCGGTCCCTCCAGACCACGGGGTTGCAGTCTAGATCCCTGCCGTCACCGTCGGCGCCCGGGCTTAGCTGGCGGACGTCTCTGGTGGAGGAGAGGGGGAGGTGGCGGCGGTCGGGGCGCTGGGGTTGGCCCCCTGATCGCCTTGAAGGGAGCGATACGAGGGAGCCCTGGGGCAAAGCCTGACATGAAGGCCTAGAAATTGTCGAATTTAAAGACTTTCGGCCTACGAGGCCTTCTGTCGTTGGCGAGCAGGAGGGACTCCTTTTGATGTTCACCCAGTCAGAAGAAAAACCTAGCTAGGCTCCTGGGATGAAAACGAAGACACGAGATTATAATTGTTAAAGACATTATCGTCTAGGTTTAGCTATATCACCTTGCTGGCCGACACGGTTACTCTAAACCGACAAAGTTAAACTACTGCTATCAATAATCACCAGTATTCTAAGCTCTGGTCTTCGAATCAACGACTTACTAATAAAACTGTCCTTGCACAACCTTTGCAGAGTCAAAGCAACGAAATGTGCTTTGATGAAAGAATGGCGACTACGAAAAGAGGCTATCACGAGCCAATCACTAAGCTAAGCTTATGGGGTTTTCTGCAGTTTAATATGATGGAAAACTTAATTAGACGGCTGCTGTATTCGGCTCCTGCCCAGCGCGTACGTCGCCTTTACCAAATTTCGCTTTTTGTTCATATATATACTCGTACGTGCCGTGTTCTTTACTGTGCTAGTGCGCGGAGGGGGCTCAAGTTTGTTAATTAACTCCTTTACATCTTTCCGCAGATCCCATGTAGAACAGGCACAAGGCTACGCAACCTTTAGAACCCATTAAATTTGCTTTTAGATTAGTTTATTTAAGTGAACCGATGCCTTAATTTTGTCGAAAGAAACCCCTTTTGGCTTTGATTTCATCGTAACCCGGTTCATTTGTCAATGGGCATGGACCTAGTGGCTCACGACTTGAAACGAAACATGCATGTCTCTACTTGCATTTGCCATCCCGTGGAAGAAACGGATATACGGTTTGACGAAGCCATCAGCATCATGTCAGTGCATTGCAAATTTCCGCACTAGCTAAGCTTGCATCATGTTACTCCGTAGGCAGTTAGCGCCTGATTTCGTGGCCCCGAGCACCGGCCGGCGGCTGTCTCCTAATCAAACGTTGGCGCCGCAGCAGTTTGGACCAGAAAGCAGTGACTGGAAACTGCTGTTGGCAAACTGCACACAGCGTTCTGCTTAGAACATCTATAGCAGATCTCTTATATCGCGGATCTTTGTGGTACATTTACAGTTCGTGAAAAACGTGTTTTGCGAGTTGACGTGGGGCCGCGATCGAATAGACCTCAGCCCGCAAAACACATATTTTTTTTCTTCTGAATTTGACACATGTCTCACATATTACACAGAATTATCAGCTCCTTCACTTGCCGTCTCTTGCGGTTCTGATCCTCGAGCTCCTTCACGGCGAGGACTGCCATCACCATCTGCTGCCGATGGCGCTCGAGCATCGACTTTACGTCCGAGTCGTCGGACAAGGACGAATCCTTGAGCAAAAATTCTTCGCAAGGGGTCAAACCCATCTACAAAATCACACCTGAGCTCGTATCAACGGAAATTCATCTACTGCGGTTGATCTAGAAGGGGCAGAAAAGGAGGCTCACCGGCTGCGGATGATCCGTGGCGGCGGCGACCCGGGGGCGGCTCGGCTTGGCGGGGCGCCGTGGACACAGCTCTAGTGCGGCGGGCGGCGTGATCCCGTCGACAGAAATAGCCGAAGTCGCAGGCGGCTACGGAGGGGGGATGGGGAACGCGCGCGCTGAAATGTCTCCCCTCCCAACCGCTTTCGCGGGATACAGGGCACCGACGGGGCGGCGGGGGTGGAGGACTGGGTTTTCGCGGGTTGGAGGGGGCAATTTACGCGCCTCTCAAAAAAAAATGAATTGAACGCATTTACGGCGTCTGTTCAGGTCATTTTCTTCACGCCAAACCGTAAACTCATTATTATTTTGCAGGTCGGCACGATATAAGATGTCTGCTAGAGATTTTTTTTTCCACGGTACATAAGACAAGTGAGCGGACACTCGGGTGAGTCTACACATTTTGTCAAGCTTGCCTAAGTAGTTTATCAAAATGAGAGCCACAAGTTGACAAGTCTAAGAGAATCTTGTCACATTTTTTATGTGTATGTCATGTGAGGCTCAAATATGATTTACCTAAGATATGCCTTGAACCAAACACTCATCTAAATTAATCAAGCTTGCTTAGCTTTAAATGTGATAATTTTTGGCAAAGTTCGCCGCTTGACTTGTCTCGTCTTGTCCCCTTCTTCAGTTTGGGCAGCTAGGCGGAGCCCGGGTGACGGCACGTGTCCAAGGATACCCGTCCATCTTACGCTTTGGTCACATCACGTTGCCCGGCGTACACATTTCGGCGACGTCGCACGCCAAGCCGTGGCCATGCTGGTAATAATGATTCGAGAGACAAGGCCTTACTAAAGTTGGTCTTATGCATAGTACCCACACACTGTATCTGTATATAGTTATCTGGCTCGAATGAAGACGGATCGAAGCTTTTATTTTTTACTTTTACCAGCACCCGCAACCCTGTGGCGTGCTGAAAACAAAGAACCATCCAAGACACAGTGGTGAAAGCCCTGAAGCACCGGCGGCGGAGAAGGTCACGTCCATAGACCATAGTGTTTCACCCACCACCACCACCACCCCACCATGCCCATGGGATGGGATGCAATGCAATGCATACTCACGAGTAATGGGGATTGGGGACCCTCCAATCACGTGATCGACCGAACCACGCGCGAATCTCGACGCTGGACGCAATACCCCATCAGCACTGGACTACTCAACTGCCCCGCCCTGCGCCCGGGACACTGACACCAATCTGCGGCGAGCGAAGGCGAAGCTTTGCGTCGGGCACCTGAGAATCCGTGCGCTGCCCCTGCCTCTGCTTCTACCATGCACAGTAGGCGCTTTGCCACGATCCACGTGACCCTCTGCCGTGCCCGTGCCCGTGCCCGTGCCCGAGCGAGATGGGAGAGGCCGCAGCGCAACCAATTCCACTCCACCCCTGCGACTGCGAGGGCCCCCCCTCTGCTCTGCCCTGGTCTGACCGCGTGGCGCAGGAAAGGCTATCTTCTAGTAGCTCTGCGAAGGGGACGTGCTGCTCTGCGTCTGGGTGGTGGTGGTGCTGACCGTACGTGCATGGTGGTCTCTGCCTGATGGACGCCCCACTGTCTCAGACAGACAGGCAGGCCAGCTAGTGTGTGTCCATGTGGTTGTGGTCACAAGGGAGCTTTTTTGCTTTGCTTTCTTGGGCTCCTCGCCTCAAGGGAAAGGTTGCCACGCATGGGAAAAGTCAAAACTCGGTGATTAGGAACAATCACTGTGGTTGGGGCTTGTGGCTGGGTGACCCTGAGCTATATTGTCACTGGTGGCTGCTCTCGATACTGTAGCAAATGTCTTTAGGCCAACTTCACCGCGCGATCCCAAACGGATGTCTGTTTTAACCGGATTTTGTTCTTTTGGGGTGCCGATGGATTCGCCCGTGTCCGCCTTTGTCCGTTGAGTCGTGCGTGCGCCCACCGCGCGGTTGCACCCCAAATCTTGTCCGTGTTGGACGTGTTTAAAAAAACATAAAAACTTAAACAAAATGACTTTAAAAAGTAAATAAACGCAGTTTAAAAAACTTAAAACTTAAGTTAGGGTCCATGGCCACAAAACGGTCCAGTTTCACGTCCAACCTGACATAATTAAACATAAAAAAGAAAATAAAAAACGGCCGCCGCCAGCGCGCTCGTGCCCGTGCCCGTCGATGTTGTCGCCGTCTTCAGTGGCCGTCGGCGTCGTCGTCGTCGCTGACGAGGTTCACGTAGGCCGGCGGCGTCCAAAGGTGGGCCGGCGGTGCGTGGTAGACGGGGGCGGGCTGGACAGCGGGAGGTGCCTGCACGACCTCCTCCCGTTGCGACGCCTCCCGCTCCGGTGACCGCGACGGAATGGCGCACCAGTTGACGCCCACGGCGGCGGCCATCTCCGGAGCAGTGCAGGACCAGCCCCACCCCTGGCCCAGCAGGCCCGGGTGGAACGCGGCCACCGGCTCCTCCTCCATCGCCTCCTCCCTCCTCTCCACCATTTGCAGCTCGGGGAAGGCGACGTCGCCAGCGGCAGAGATGCCATCGTCTCCTCCAAGCCGTCCCATTGGCGCTCGTCGTGGGTGTACGTGGAGTCGTCCATGACACGCTGCACGAGTCGGGCCTCCTCCTCCGTTGTCATGCAAGGAGGTGGAGGTGGTGACGGAGACGGCGGAGGCGACGGCGTGGGCGTGAGGCCGCGCACGCGTACGCCCGCGCACCTCTCGACGTGGCCGCCGCGGCCCCGACACCTTGCCGGCGAAGTATGAAGCGCGGCGCATGTCGTGCTCGTCCCGGAGCCACGTGTCTCAGAGGGAGGAATCCGGGGCGTACGTGTCGTCGTAGTACAGGTCGTCGGGGAGGAGGCGGCGGCGGCGCTCGATCTCGTCGCGGCGCGCGCGGCCGCTCACCGGCACAGGCGGGATCGGGACCCGGTCAGTGTTGAGGTGCCAGCAGTTGGGGAGGTGGACGTCGCTCCACGGGATTGGCGTCCTCGTATCCCAGTACCGCCGGCACACGTCCACCGTGAGGTACTGCTGGTCGCGCTCGCCGGCGGGCTTAGGGTTGATGGTGAAGGGGGCTGGCGCGGTGGCTCGACGGGAGGAGCGCGGCGGAGACGCGGGCTCCTCCTTCTTCACGGAGCCGCGGCGGCGCCCCGAGGAGGAGCCGGCCTCACGGTCGTGCTTCCCCTTGTGGTTCCAGAAGCCCATGGCGAGGTGGCCGGCCGACGAGCTCGAGGGCAATGGAGGGATGGGGTTCGGGGCTGTCGGGTTTCGAGGAGGCCGCGGGATGGCGTGGGGCAGTGTGGACGACGACCGGTCCACGCTTCCCACTTAAAGAAGGACGGCGACCTTTCGATGTGCGGATGACAGGTGGGGCCGCCCGCTTGTATGCATTGATGTGAACGGGTGGGAGGTAGGTGGCCGCCTGCCACATGGCCCCGACGCGGACGAGGCGCGCATCCGTTTGGTGTCCGCCGCGACCCAAACCCGGCGCAAGTTTGCGCTCGAAATGGGTCGGCCCGGACACAAAATGAACAAGATGGGTCCGGGCCGTCGCGCGCTGGGCCGCCTCGTTTGTCCCTTTTGCCCCAAACGGACGGGGCCGCGCGGGATGGGATCGCGTGGTGGAGATGGCCTTACACAAATGAACGATGACGCGCGAATTAAGGATACCTTTTCATTCAGCAGACTACAAATCTCCAACGGGCAACCATAGAAAACCTCCCGCATCCGTCCGCGGATAGGGACCAGTTCACGGACACGGATGCGGAGACATCCATCCAACATTAGTTGCACATTTTCACAACAACTCAAATTAATCAGATGAAATCCGTGTAAATATGGTTGGATTTCATGCAAACATGACGGATTTCAATACATTTACATCAATGGTGCTAGTTTGACTCTGAAGATATAATTAATACCTAATCTAAATCGTCGCCCGTGGATACCTTTGTCTCCCTCATGTCCGGCAGCCTGATCACCAGACTGCCGAAAGGCCTAGAGATATATGCTTCAACACAAAGGGCGGCTCACTTCCCCACTGTTGGAAATATGAGCAATTTACAAAATGATTTTATTAATAGAAATATTAGATAAAGCATGACTAATATAACATGGATAAAAGTAGTCATGCGATCTGGCAGAGAGAAGGTAAATAACATCTTCATATATGAACTGCAACCAAACATGTCTAAAGTAGATAGTAGAACAGGTTGCATAAATGGCGTAGAACCTAATATATGTAGGTCAGACACTAGACCAAAGAAACTGCGAGAGGACCTCTAACAGAAAAAGCAAGAACACGTATGGGACAGCAGCAGCAGTAGCACTGGACTTCGGGTCGGTGTCCTCGTCAACCATGTTGTCGAGAAGGTTGTCGACGTCGGGGAAGAAGTCGTCATCGGGGAAGTCGTCGTCGTAGTCCGGGGCGTCCGTGACGAAGAAGTCAGTAGTCGCGCTGAGCGCTCCCCAAAAACCTTATCACCCTTCTCCCGTACAGGACTCAAAAGGTGCGGTTCCGGAGGCCTACTGTCCTGACCTGCGGTGCACGCCACAAGCCGGGATGGGGAAGAACGTAGCAGCAGCGTAGTGCTCGGAACCTTGTGGCGAGAGGAAGAGAAGCTTCTGGTGTGTCTCTCTGGAGAGGACCAACCTCTCTTATATAGGCACAGGAGAAGGACGCGGACAAGCTGTGACCGGAGGTGAAGCAACGAAGGGATATGAAGCGAACAGGCAGCACGCGAAGAGGTGCGCCGTTCATATTCAGTCTCCACTACAACAAAACGTTTCAGCTCCCATGTGACCGTTCGTATACCCGTCGTGCGCGGCAAAAATTTAGACATCGACTCGGCTCATTCCCGCAACCCGCGGCGCGTCGTGACGAGGCGGGCAGCGGAGGAGGAACGCGCGTGGATGTCCCTCTTGTTCTCATGCTCATACATGTGGGGAAGAGCCTCCCTTATAAAGAGGTCCAACTCCCTCTAAACTAGCAATGTGGAAGTAAACTTTAGTTCCACCTCTTACCTTACACGAATGGGCTGCGTGGGCCTTTAGGATTTATTAGGAATTTCTGAAACTGCTATTGGGCTAAGCCCAAAATAGACAAAATTCCAGCAATCTCCCACCAGATCCGAGAGGCACACAAAATTTGCCTTTGGTTCCAAAACACTGTTCTATATACCGGTACTGCAGTGGAGACTGTTAAGTTGAATTTCCACCTAGAACTCTATGCTACACTAGTAAGCAACTTGAACAGTGGACTGGGCCTTGAACTGAAGGAAATATGCCCTAGAGGCAATAATAATGTTATTATTTTATTTTCTTATATCATGATAAATGTTTATTATTCATGCTAGAATTGTATTATCCAGGAAACATAATACTTGTGTGAATACATAGACAAACTAAACGTCACTAGTATGCCTCTACTTGACTAACTCGTTAATCAAAGATGGTTATGTTTCCTAACCATAGACATATGTTGTCATTTGATTAACGGGATCACATTATTAAGAGAATGATGTGATTGACATGACCCATTCCATTAGCTTAGCACCTGATCGTTTAGTATGTTGCTATTTCTTTCTTCATGACTTATACATGTTCCTATGACTATGAGATTATGCAACTCCCGTTTGCCGGAGGAACACTTTGTGTGCTACCAAACGTCACAACGTAACTGGGTGATTGTAAAGGAGCTCTACAGGTGTCTCCAAAGGTAAATGTTGGGTTGGCATATTTCGAGATTAGGATTTGTCACTCCGATTGTCGGAGAGGTATCTCTGGGCCCTCTCGGTAATGCACATCACATAAGCCTTACAAGCATTGCAACTAATAAGTTAGTTGCGAGATGATGTATTATGAAACGAGTAAAGAGACTTGCCGGTAACGAGATTGAACTAGGTATTGAGATACCGACGATCGAATCTCGGGCAAGTAACATACCGATGACAAAGGGAACAACATATGTTGTTATGCGGTCTGACCGATAAAGATCTTCGTAGAATATGTGGGAGCCAATATGACCATCCAAGTTCGGCTATTGGTTATTGACCGGAGACGTGTCTCGGTCATGTCTACATTGTTCTCGAACCCGTAGGGTCCGCACACTTAAGGTTTCGATGACAGTTATATTATGAGTTTATGAGTTTTGATGTACCGAAATTAGTTCGGAGTCCCGGATGTGATCACGGACATGACGAGGAGTCTCAAAATGGTCGAGACATAAAGATTTATATATTGGACGGCTATATTCGGACACCGGAAGTGTTCCGGGTGATTTCGGAGAAAACCGGAGTGCCGGAGGGTTACCGGAACCCCCCGGGAGAAGTAATGGGCCTTATGGGCCCTAGTGGAGAGAGAGGCGGCCAGGGTGGGCCGTGCGCCCCCTCCCCCTATGGTCCGAATTGGACTAGGAGAGGGGGGCGGCGCCCCCCTTTCCTTCTCCCTCTCCCCCTTCCTTTCCCCCCTCCTAGTAGGAGTAGGAAAGAGGGGAGTCCTACTCCTACTAGGAGGAGGACTCCTCCTCCTTGGCGCGCCCTAGGGCCGGCCGGCCTCCTCCCCTTGCTCCTTTATATACGGGGGCATGGGGCACCCCTAGACACACAAGTTGATCCACGTGATCATTTTCTTAGCCGTGTGCGGTGCCCCCTTCCACCATACTCTTCGATAATATTGTAGCGGTGCTTAGGCGAAGCCCTGCGATGGTAGAACATCAAGATCGTCACCACGCCGTCGTGCTGACGGAACTCTTCCCCGACACTTTGCTGGATCGGAGTCCGGGGGTCGTCATCGAGCTGAACGTGTGCTAAAACTCGGAGGTGCCGTTGTTTCGGTGCTCGATCGGTCGGGCCGTGAAGACGTACGACTACATCAACCGCATTGTCATAACGCTTCCGCTGTCGGTCTACGAGGGTATGTAGATCACACTCTCCCCTCTCGTTGCTATGCATCACCATGATCTTGCATGTGCGTAGGAAAATTTTGAAATTACTATGTTCCCCAACATGAACTGCAAGTTTTCTGCGAATCTAGCTTCACATAAAGCCTTGACCGATACCGGGCTACCATGGGTCTTCCCCGCAGGTGGAGCTTATGCGTCATACTCCGTGACCTTTCATGAGTTTACTAGAGAGAACGCTAGTCTCATAGATTGCGACGTTTGACAATCAGACTGATATAGGTGTGTTCTTCAAAAGATGTTCTGTAGAACAACATCTCTGCTTAAATGAGCCACTTAAAACACATTAAGATATACATCAACCTGCCATGCAGATTAGGAGAGTATTGCATCTTCATGGAGTGGTATTGTTAATAGTAAGGATACTCTCCTCTCAGTTGATCAACAACTTGTCTTCCACATCTAATTCACGGGATCTCCGATCACAAAGAATAGGTTACCACTGTGAACAACTCATATTGTGGGTCCCATACCCATCTCCCTCGATGCATTATATATCACATTACGTGATAAACCCTTAGTAAAAGGATCTGTCAGATTTTTAGACGTTTGGATATAATCCAGTGCAATAACTCTAGAGTTTCTCATTTTCCTGACAGACTTTAACCTTCTCTGAACGTGTCTTGATGACTTCATGTTATCCTTTGAGCTGCTCACTTTCGTGATCACAGTTTGATTGTCGCGGTTCATAAGGATATCCAGTACAGGTTTCTCAACAACCGACAAGTCATTCAAGAGCCAGCGAAGCCAATCTGCTTCGACTGTAGCTGTATCTAATGATGTGAGTTCTGCTTCCATTGTCTGCTTGCAAGACTTCCAAGAAACAGCGCCACCTCCATGAGTGAATACATAACCGCTCGTGGCCTTTATCTCATCAGCATCTAAGATCCAGTTTGAGTCACTATACCCCTCAAGCACCCTTGGGTGCCCGGTATAGTGAATTCCATAATTCGCAGTGCCTTTCAAGTAAAGCAAAACTCCCTCTAGAGCTTTCCAATGCACATCTCCTGGTTTTGAAATAAACCGACTCAGTTTGCTAAGAGTAAAAGAGATGTCAGGTCTTGTAGCACTGGCTAAGTACATAAGCGAGCCAATAATCTGAGAATACTTCAATTGGTCTCTAGCAATTCTTTGATTCTTTCGAAGCAACACACTAGCATCATATGGTGTTGGAGAGGTCTTGCAGTCACTATAGCCAAAGCGACTCAAGATCTTTTCTACACAGTGAGATTGAAGCAATGTGATCCCACCATCATCGTCTCTCAACAACTTGATGTTCAGAATGACATCAGCCACTCCTAAATCTTTCATCTCAAAACAGCGAGATAGAAAGTCCTTGACCTCCTTAATAACATTCAGTTTTGTTTCGAAAATCAGTATGTCGTCAACATACAAGCACAAGATAACTCCCTCGCCCCCAGTACACACATTTGTCAGCTTTGTTTACAACAAAGCCTGCAGCTGTTAACGTTCTTTCAAACTTCTCATGCCACTGTTTGGGTGCTTGCTTGAGTCCATACAAAGACTTCAGCAACTTGCACACTTTTATTTCCTGACCATCTAGTACAAACCCATCTAGTTGTTCCATATAAATTTCCTCGTCCAATTCTCCATTTAGGAAAGCAGTCTTAACACCCATTTGATGAATGAGAAGACCATGCGAGGCAGCTAGTGAAAGTAGAACTCGAATAGTGGTTAGTCGAGCCACAGGTGAGTAAGTATCAAAGAAGTCTTCACCTTCCTTTTGGGTATAACCCTTAGCCACGAGCCGAGCCTTGTACTTTTCAATAGTACCATCAGGCCTAAGCTTCTTCTTGAATACTCATTTGCATCCTATAGGTTTGCACCCATAAGTACGATCAGTTATCTCCCAAGTTTCATTCGCCAAGATGGAATCCATCTCGCTACGAACAGCTTCCTTCTAGTAGTCAGCATCTTCAGATGCATAGGCCTCTGAAATAGAATTGGGAGTGTCATCTATGGGATACACAAGAAAATCATCACCAAAGGACTTTCCAGTCCTCTGTCTCTTGCTCCTAGTAGGAACTTCATTGTTCTCCTCCATAAGACTTTCAAAGTTTTCCATCGAAATGGCAGGTTTGATAATTGTAACTGGTTCCTGATTCGATGAACAAGGCATCTCCTGATTAGATGAGGTAGCCATATCCTTCATGGGAAAGATATCTTCAAAGAAAGTCGCATCATTCGACTCCATGATCGTACCGACATGCATGTCAGGTACCTCAGATTTTACAACCAAGAATCTATAGCCAATGCTATGAAAAGCATATCCCAGGAAAACACAATCCACATTCTTTGGTCCAAGCTTCCGCTTCTTTGGAATTGGAATATTGACTTTCGCCAAACAACCTCATGTTCGTAGATAAGAGAGTTCTAACCTTTTCTTCTCCCATTCCTTGAATGGAGTTATTTCTTTGTTCTTTGTGGGAACTCGGTTTAGGACATGACATGCCGTCAATATCGCCCCCCACCATGCCTTGGAGAGACCCGATGTGTCTAACATGGCGTTAACCAAATCAGTTAGAGTACGGTTCTTTCTTTCGGCCACCCCATTTGACTGAGGTGAATAGGGAGGCGTCCTCTCATGGATTATACCATGTTCCGCACAAAAAACATCAAATTCATTTAAAAAATACTCTCCACCATGGTCGGACCTAAGCCTCTTGATTTTTCGATCAAGTTGGTTTTCCACTTCAGCTTTATAGATCTTGAAAAAGTTCAAAGCCTCATCCTTAGATGTCAGAAGATACACACGGTAGTATCTAGTGGAGTCGTCAATTAACGTCATGAAATATTTCTTTCCACCTTTTGTCAAAACACCATTCATTTCACATAGATCTGAATGTATGAGCTCTAGTGGTGTAAGATTTCTCGTTTCCGCAGTCGTGTGAGACTTACGAGGTTGCTTAGCTTGCACACAAACTTGACACTTAAATCCCTTGACAGTGGTGAAACTAGGGATTAAGTTCAACTTCACTAGTCGTGACATGCAACCAAAGTTAACATGACAAAGACGTGAATGCCATACATTTGATTCACTATTGTTGCAAACATGATTAACAACTTTATTGCAAACGTCTGATAAGGATAAACGAAACAGGCCTCCTGACTCATAGCCTTTACCAACAAAGGTTCCATACTTGGATATTACAAATTTATTCGACTCAAAGACAAGCTTAGAGCCATCTCTACACAGAAGAGTTCCACTAACAAGATTTTTATTGACAGAGGGGACATAATGCACGTTCTTCAGCCGCATGATCTTCCCCGAAGTAAACTTCAGATCGACCGTGCCAACACCACGAACAGAAGCACTTAAACCATTGCCCATCAGCACGGTTGAAGTCCCTGCGGTCTGATAAGACGAAAACATGGAAATATCACCCCATACATGCACATTGGCACCCGTGTCAATCAACCAATCAGGAGAATGACATACTAAAAGAATAGTGGGAAATATACCATACCCAGCATCCTTCATGTCAATGTCTCCAATGACGACATTAGCAATCTTGCCGCCTTTCCCAGGATGACGCTTGTCATAGAGATTAGGGCAACTAGGAGCCCAATGATCAGGATCCCCACACACATGACAAACACCTTTCTTCTTGTCATTCTTCTTCTTGAAGTTCATGTGTTGCACAACCTTGTTCTTCCCATCAAATTTTTCTTTACCATCAAACTTGCCCTTGTTCTTGAACTTGTGGGGCTGGAAGTTCTTCTTCTGTACCAGATTGGCACTAGATCCTCCCTCAATACCTCGAGCACGTGTGTCCTTTGCTCTCGCTTTTCTTCGACATCAAGAGTACCAATGAGATCCGAAACGGAAAACTCATGTCTATTATGCTTCAGTAAGGTAGCAAAGTTCCTCCACGAAGGAGGAAGCTTGGTGATGATACCTCCGGCAACAAACTTGTCTGGTAGCATATAGTTGAAGTGCTCAAGTTCTCTAGCAAATGACTGTATCTCATGAGCTTGCTCAACCACGGAGCACTCTTCAGTCATCTTGTAATCATAGAATTGCTCCATGATGTACAGCTCAGTGCCGGCATCCGAGACCCCAAACTTGGCCTCGAGTGCGTCCCACATATCTTTTCCATTGTCAATTGATGCATAAGCATCAACTATGTTCTCACCAAGAACACTCAAGAGAGCAGCCTTAAACAGAGTATCCATTTTCTGAAAAGCTTGTTCCTGTTGGGCATCAAACTCCCCTTCAGGTTTGCCAAGCATGGCATCATAGCAACTCATGGTTTGAAACCATAAGACTGCTCTCACGCGCCACCTCTTATAGTGGATACCCTCAAACATAGGAGGTCTCATGGAAGCAGCAAAACCACTTGGGGTAAATTGCCTATAATAAATGTTTTTGGATTGTTGGAAATATGAGCAATTTACCAAATGATTTTATTAATAGAAATATTAGATAAAGCATGACTAATATAACATGGATAAAAGTAGTCATGCGATCTGACAGAGAGAAGGTAAATAACATCTTCATACATGAACTGCAACCAAACATGTCTAAAGCAGATAGTAGAACAGGTTGCATAAATGGCGTAGAACCTAACATATATAGGACAGACACTAGACCAAAGAACTGCGAGAGTACCTCTAACAGAAAGAGCAAGAACACGTACGGGACAGCAGCAGCAGTACTGGACTTGGGGTCGGTGTCCTTGCCAGCCATGTCATCGAGAAGGTTGTCGACGTCGGGGAAGAAGTCGTCGTCGGGGAAGTCGTCGTCGGAGTCCGGGGCATCCATGACGAAGAAGTCAGTAGTCGCGCTGAGTGCTCCCCAAAAACCTTATCACCCTTCTCCCGTACAGGACTCAAAAGGTGCGGTTCTGGAGGCCTACTGTCCTGACCTGCGGTGCACGCCGCAAGCCGGGATGGGGAAGAACGTAGCAGCAGCGCAGTGCTCGGAACCTTGTGGCGAGAGGAAGAGGAGTTTCTGGTGTGTCTCTCTGGAGAGGAGCGACCTCTCTTATATAGGCACAGGAGAAGGACACGAACAGGCTGCGACGGGAGGTGAAGCAACGAAGGGAGATGAAGCGAACAGACAACACGCGAAGAGGTGCGCCGTTCGTATTCAGTCTCCACTACAGCAAAACGTTTCAGCTCCTGTGTGACCGTTCATATACCCGTCGTGCGTGGCAAAAATCTAGACATCGGCTCGGCTCATTCCCGCAATCCGCATCGCGGTGCGTCGTGACGAGGCGTGGCGTGGCGAGGCGGGCGGCGGAGGAGGAGCACGCGTGGATGTCCCTCTTGTTCTCATGCTCATACATGTGGGGAAAGAGCCTCCCTTATAAAGAGGTCCAACTCCCTCTAAACTAGCAATGTGAGACTAAACTTTAGTTCCACCTCTTGTCTTGCACGAATGGGCTGCGTGGGCCTCTAGGATTTATTAGGAATTTCTGAAACTGCTATTGGGCTAGGCCCAAAATAGACAAAATTCCAGCACCCACCTCTCATCAGAGTGGAACCCCCGGCTGATGCTTCATCAGGAGGGCAAGGCGGCGCCTCCGCCTTCGTGAAGCCCATGTGGGTTCAACAGAGGTCCTCGAAAAAGAAGAACCGGGCAATACACCGATTGTGTACGCCGGTATCGCCTAGGCGGTGGCCTTTATGGGACCCAAGCGGCGGTGGACTCCTGTGTTCTACTTCTCCTTGATGATGGCGGCAGACGAGGAGGTGCCGGCCACTGGCTCGTCGCTCTCTCCGCACCACCCGGCTTCTGCCTCTGCCTGCATGGCGCGGTCGCATGCACGATAGGCGCGGTCAGACGCACGGGAGGCGCAGTCGTCTATGACAGCGATGATGCCCGTGCTGCCATGCTCCCCGCCGTGCCGGCGTGGAACAACTCGCTACTCCTCATCGAGTGGGCCTGGAGCGGCGAGTTGTTGAACCACATGGTGGCTTGGGCGGCAACTTTCTCCGCCGGGTGAGGTGCGGAAGGTGGAGCAACGAGCTGCCTCGCTCGTATCTAGCGGGCTTGGTGGGCCACCCAGTCGGCTTATATACCGGAGAACTGCTCTTCGGATGCCATCAGAAGAGTGGTGAAGGAGGAGATTGGGGGAGCGGCAAAGGGGTGTGGTTCTTGCCCCACGTCTGCCCTCGTTTAAATCGAGGGCAGACGGTAGGAGTTTGGCCTACATTGCAGTTAAAGCCGGCCCGCTCATGAACGGACGTGTGGCCGGAGTAGGTTTCTCGGCTTCCACGCGGGGTTAATGAAGGTGTATGAATGCGGCGAGGATGCGTGTTCAGCCGGGCATGCAGCGGACGGCGCCCTCAGTCGGTGCACCGCTTCAATGGCAGAGGCAGTGCGAGGTCACGTCTGCCCTGAGCCGTCTTTAATACGGAGCGGCGCGCTCTACAGCGGCGCGCTCTACAGCGGCATGAATGCGGACAGCTGGCGCCGGAGGGGAGCACGCGCTGGAGGAGGAGGCATTTTTTGCTGGGCTAGAACGGTCAGAAGCGGGCTTGGGAACGGTCCGGACTCCCGCAATCATCAAGGAGAAGTAGAACACAGGAGGGCAAGGCGGCGCCTCCGCCTTCGTGAAGCCCATGTGGGTTCGACGGAGGTCCTTGAAAAAGAAGAACCAGGCAAGACACCGATTGTGTACACCGGTATCGCCTAGGCGGTGGCCTTTATGGGACCCAAGCGGCGGTGGACTCCTGTGTTCTACTTCTCCTTGATGATGGCGACAGACGCGGAGGTGCCGGCCACTGGCTCGTCGCTCTCTCCGCACCACCCGGCTTCTGCCTCTGCCTGCATGGTGCGGTCACATGCACGATAGGCGCGGTCAGACGCGCGGGAGGCGCAGTCGTCTATGACAGCGATGATGCCCGTGCCGGCGTGGAACAACTCGCTACTCCTCATCGAGTGGGCCTGGAGCAGCGAGTTGTTGAACCACATGGTGGCTTGGGCGGCAACTTGCTCCACCGGGTGAGGTGCGGAAGGTGGAGCTGCGAGCTGCCTCGCTCGTATCTAGCGGGCTCGGTGGGCCACCCAGCCGGCTTATATACCGGAGAACTGCTCTTCGGATGCCATCGAAAGAGTGGTGAAGGAGGAGATTGGGGGAGCGGCGAAGGGGTGTGGTTCTTGCCCCACGTCTGCCCTCATTTAAATCGAGGGTAGACAGTAGGAGTTCGGCCTACATTGCAGTGAAAGCCGGCCCGCTCATGAATGGACGTGTGGCCGGAGTAGGTTTCTCGGCTTTCACGCGGGGTTAATGAAGGTGTATGAATGCGGCGAAGATGCGTGTTCAGCCGGGCATGCAGCGGACGACGCCCTTAGTCGGTGCACCGCTTCAATGACAGAGGCAGTGCGAGGTCACATCTGCCCTGAGCCGTCTTTAATGCGGAGTGGCGCGCTCTATAGCGGCATGAATGCGGACAGCTGGCGCCGGAGGGGAGCACGCGCTGGAGGAGGAGGCATTTTTTGCTAGGCTAGGACGGTCAGAAGCGGGCTTGGAAACGGTCCGGACTCCTGCACCCCTCCCCCCACTTTTGTCTCTGGTTTGCAGGAGAAATCGTATCCGAACAACCTCGCAGATCGACACAGATCGATATTGAATGACTTTCACGGTCCGAACAACGCGGTCCAAACGGTTACGGAAGGTTTACAGATCGGCCTTGGAAATGCCCTTAGTCTTTCTTTGGTTCATGGGACGACATATCATAAGAATTGAAAAAGCTACAGGAAGCGTGATGTATCTCAAATCTTATTTATGAATAGGTGTAAAAAAGAGAAGTCATTTGGTTAACAAGATATAATTTAATTCATTGAATCTCACTTGATGTTTCTTTTTCTTTGAAATACGATGGATATAAATCAATCCCGTATAGGAATATAATTCTATTCCTACAAAGCAAGCACACTAAAGGAAAATTTTCTACAAAAACCTTATTCAGAATTTCTTTTTTTCGAGAAAACGCAAAAGAGTTGCGTTTCATTGCATTGAACAGGAAGACATCAGGGATACAACCTCCAGAAAGGAGGGACACACACGCGCGCGCACGCGCACACACACACGACCGTCCTCACCAAGTGACTACAGCTAGGTGAGGAGGGGCCCTCAACTACAGACACGCAACGACATTAGGCCTCGCCCAGCCTTGCCTCCAGCCAAAATGGCGAAGCACCGAGACTCGGAGCAATAGGGCAGCATCACTGCCATTGCCAGGCACTTCCAGGGACGAATGCAGCTTTAGGACCGCCCAAGCCGACGTACCTCGCACCCATGTGTCTAGAGAGTCGGCGGGTGAAAAGCAGGGCCTGATTGGAACTGGTGTAGCATTCATTGGGGAGCGCCGGCGCAGGCAAACGTTGCGACCTGCTCCTTGTGTAGCAGTCTACGCCAGAGCGATGCATCGCCAACCACTATCTGCCGCATCAAGTACTCCACTTGCAGCCAAAGCAGCGCCATCAAGAGGGGAACGGCGTTGAGACGCCGCCGCTGCCCGGTCCGGGAGGCCGGACCTTGGATTTCTCCCGATGCTCGAGGAGGAGGTCTGGTCAGGGTCATGCCAACGCCTCCAAGGAGGTGACGACACCCTCGGGCTTCGCCGTTGACAGCGCAGGCCATCGCCGCGTGGGGATTTCGCCCCGACCCAAGGACGAAGACCTCAGATGCAATGGCAGACCGGACATGGCGAGGAATCGTCGGAGAAGACCAACACACATGGGGGAAGCCTAGAAACGTTGTCGTCGCAGGAGTGAGCACCGACCAGCGCAGCTCCAGCAGGCCGGCAGCCGCGCTGGCCCGCAGCCTCCGCCACCAGGATCCGTCGGGGCACAGCGGAGCAGCAACCGTCAAGGTCGCCGCGCGCGTGCTTACTAACCCAGCGGCAACCGCCGGCGGCGGCCGGGAGGGGTGGGAGGAGGGAGGGGGGTGGGGGGGGGCAGAGTGATTGTCGCCGGCCTGGGCGGGCTCATGCGGCCCAGATCTGGGCGCCCTCAACTCTGCCGCAGCATCAGCGGCCGGCGGCCGCCATGGCAGCGCCACCGCGCACACAGTCCACGCCATCTCGACCTCCCCGTGAGCAGACGGCCGCCCACCGCGCGCTCCCGCCGCTCCAGCGCGCCCAGCAGCAGCGCGCGAGCACACGAACGAGGGCCCCGCCGCCGCCGCCCACCGGTGAGGGCTTTGCCCGCCGGCATCCTCCGGCGACGGCAAGGGGAGGGAGGGGAAGGAGGGGAGCCTGGGCGGCGGCTAAGGTTTCGCCTCCCGAGTCACCCTTGGGAGCGACGCCGGGGCTCTCAAATCAGTACCTATCTAGAATTTCTACAAAATTCATGTAAATCAAAGCAGGACTTCGCTTCCTCCACCGCTTTCAATAATAAAGAGCAACTATAACCCTATTGATTTATATTCGCAAAAAACACTATTGATTTAGAAATAATTGTTCACATACAACATCCGTAGCCGCCGAATAATTATATACAGTATTAATCGTTTTGTACTAGCATGCATCTTGATGATCTATCAGGCAGTTCTTAGTACTACTTAGGAAATTTTATTTCTCAGCCGGAAAATAATATGAAAACTGATATGAGAAACACACGTGAACTTGAAACATTAAGTAAATTAGATACTAGCCTGCAAAAATCCACAACTACCAGAAACAAACCAAATCAATATATCTACTGCTTCAAGGGCTATAAATTTCATTGACAATTTGGTTAATTCGAGGTATTTTTCAATTGATCTACATGACTTCCAAACCATAATTATAGTACAAACAATACTAGTATAAAAGAAAAAAAATAGGGAAAGTCCTATTTTGGTCGCGAGCTCAAATGCTCGGTCATGAACCGGAAAATCCGAGGTTTTTTGGGTGGATTTTTTGAAAAAAGAAGTTTTTTTTGTGACAAACTTTGATAGATGTTTGAGTGCACTCAAAGTTTAATCATGGAATGACATTGCTGGAAACTTGTTTTTTAAAGACTTCCACAAATGCCATTCCATCCCCACATGTTAATATAATATCTCAACTCTTATAAAAAATTGAGTTGATGATGATGGTGTGCCTGCCATCTTGCAATATAGATTGTCCGATCTATATCTGACGGATATAAAGTAAACTATGACAATTTTACAAAAAGATACCCGCACCTCTCTCCACATTTGCATATAAGGCCTTCCCTTGTTCATCCGTATCTCCCACAACCTCATTGTTGAGCAATTAAAAAAGGAAGCCTCTGAAACAATCTGGCATGATGGCCTCTGCCGGTATCGTCCATCCCCATGCCTCCGCTCAGTCCGACCACCAATCACCACCACGACCCACTCCTCCTCACCTTATCTCTCCTCTTTCTCGAGATATCATTAGTTTTTACACATGGGATTACTCCCGCATGGGTCAATCACAACAGATGTTTTATAAAAGAAATGCATCTTGATGTTCCGTGCAATGCACGGGCATCTTGCTAGTTCTTTCTAAAACTTGCCAGTCGATACACTTTCGCTAGTCAAAATTTTGGTGTGCCAAAATTTGCAACAAATTAGCAGGTCAGTTGCTAGATAACCAATTCATTCGGAAGTCAAAATTTGACATCAAACGGAGAATGCCCTTTAGAAAATTGTTTGTCAAGTGAATGTAGTTTTGCGGAAGTCAAATCCCATATGAATACGACGAGTCCCCATTCTTCCGGGTGAAGAATAACTGTAAAGATCAATCAAATTATTTTGTATAACTTTTTGACAAAAAAATTGTTTGTGTCTTCTGATTGTGAGCAATGTTTCACATATTTTTTTACCTTGGCCCAAACAATAAAAGGAAAGCTTTTGAGAGCATTGATTTATTTTTTTGCTAATTAGATATGTCATTTCTTCATGAAATTTTGTACACAATGAGAAGATATGAACATGTTTATCGTAAAAAAGAAAGTATTACTTTTTTTTTCAAATTTAATGTCCATCTGAGATCATGCGAAGTCGAGCTCCATTTTTATTATCCGACAAAATAGGGAGTGTTGAAATAGAAATATATCTTTGTTTGATGTCTTCTTCGCCATTTTTTCCAATAACTAGTGGATGTTTTTTCAATGCAATTTTTTGCCAATATAAACTCCTGCGTTCGTTTTTCTTAAGCACACACCGTAGAACAATAGTTATATGGTAATTTTTATTAATAAAAAGTATGTTATATTGAGGAAGAAAGAAAGGATGAAGCTAAAAAGAAGATCATACAAAAGGAAGAAATAGCTTATCCAACTCCAGTTTTTGGGAACAAGATCATCATGCAGTTAGAAGGTAGTATGAGCCAGCCAAGACTTGAATTCTGCAGAAAATTTGCTCTTGATCTTTATTGCTAGAAGCTTAAGTTCCTTTTTGAGAGTGAATCTCCCAAAGTTTACTGCCCATTGGCGCTGCCTATAATCACATCAAAGAACTACCAATTTCGAAAAATTATGAAACACTACTGCCAAACACTTGAATATTTTTTTGAATATTTTGAAGGCTCCCTTCCCTATATACTCCTGATACTTCCGCGGCGTCTACTTCACGCTTCCCTAAACCCACTGGCACAGCACAGGCGTGCCCACACTCTCTCCTCTCACTTCCCAACCCAAACCCCTGCACCTCTCCCTCCAAACCGAATCAAACACAAGCATCCAAAGAGCCGCTGCCACCCACGCACTCTCTTCGCCTAGCCGCGCCGGTCTCCATGGCCGCCGTCGCCCCCGATGCCGGAGAGTGGTCCGCCGCTGCGCGGCTCCGCCTCGTGTGGCGCGTCGTGCGGGCGGCGGAGCTCCTAGCCCTGTCCGTCGTCCTCTCCCGCTCCTTCCTCCGCCTCCCCTACGCCGCGTCTGCGGCCTCCTCTGCCCTCCGCCTCGCCGCCTCACTCCTCCTCCACCCGCGCTCCATCTTCGTCATCGCCAACGCCATCGTGTTCCTCCTCTACGTCTTCTCGCGCCGCGACCCGTCGTCCTCTTCCTCTGCCTCCGACCAGGACGCCCAGGACCAGTTCCTTTCCTTCACCGCCACACCGCTCCTGTCGCCATCGACCACAGAGGCGCCGGCTCTGGCGCCCGAGACGGACGCGGTGTTCGAGGACAAGCAGGCGGTGCACGTGACGGTGCGCGCCCCGCGGCGGAGCAGGTCGGAGAAAATCGGCGCCGGAAAGCATGGCGGGAGGAGGAGGGCGGGATCGCCTGATATGCGTCGGTCTGATTCGGAGAACGGCCAGAGGCGGCGGTCGACCTCGTCGGCGGCCCCAGAGGAATGCGGTGCGGAGGACGAGGAGGAGGAGTTCCGGAGGGCAGTCGAGGCGTTCATCGCCAAGCAGCAGACGCGGTTTCACCGCGAGGAGTCATTTGTCTTGGTCGCCGGCGCCGGAGACGATGCTCAGGCGATCACCGTAGCTGTGAAGTGACGAGGGAGTTGGCAACAGTGAGCGCGGGGAGGGTGACGAGTGTGAAAGGATGGATCGGTGTGCAAAGAATTTGTTGGTGCCTTGTTTAGTGTACAAGTTTTGCCTTTTTGCTTCTTGTCTTTCTAGCATCTGAATATGTTTCTTTTCTCCACTTGCTTTCGGGGCGTCTGTGATTGACTGATAGCTACCGCCGATCGATGGACTAGATTACTCAATTTTAGACCTTCGCCGCTACATGTTGTCGGCCCACGACTCTCGTGCATGAGTAAATTGCATGTTTCATCCTTGTACTCGCTGGTCTGTAATAAAACCATCCTCATAGTTGAAAAATGCTCTAATACGGTCCCGAGACTTGCAAATACGTAACATACACGGTCCTGTGTACATTCTATTATACATTGGGCCCTTTCAGCCCTGCCACGTCAGCGATTGGAGCTGGTCCAGCCGAACCAACTGACCTATGTTTCCATCGATCGACCCCCGAGAATTTCGTAGGCCTCTGTTCGTGGGTAGTTCTTTCCCGAGAACTATGTAGCCTGGGGCGGCGGAGGGTTTTGATCGGCGGCGGAGATCACGGCCGTGGGTGATAGTCAGCGGCGGTCTCGAAGGGAGGCAAAGGCGTTGGCATCTATTGATGTGAGCGGCGCCGATGCCACCCATACAACGGCAGGAGAAGGGGCTCATCCCAGCATATGGTATGTTAATACGTAAAGTTCCCATGATGTGAATGCTTTTTCCCCCTTCTGTTGATGGAATCACTGGCTGAGTTGATAAATGATGATTACAACAGTCTTTCTGGTGGCTTAATGAACCTTAAATCACTTGTATATACTCCATAGCTAGCTTTGTATGTCATAGGCTGCTGCTGCTGATCATCCTAGTTTTCATGCCATTTACAAAGAGTCAAAGACTGTACCCTTGATCAAAGACATGTATGAACTGCTCAGCTGGTCAATAACACGTTTACTTTTAATTTCATCCGCTTATATATGTGATGTTCTAAACAAAATGTTGACCTTAGTCAGTCATCCACACAAGCAGAAACATGGTGAATTGACCCCAATGCGCCGAATAATTTCTTGGAATAGTTGACTGCATTGGCATTAACCAAGTTAACAAATACAGTAATTTAATTTAACGCTACTGGTATTAGGATGGTACAGTTTTGCTGCTATACAAAGAAAAGTTAAGAACTGTAGCATTCAAAATTGAGCTAGCTTAGTAAAGAAAATTTATGACTTTTATGCACTGGTTTGCTTACGGTTTACACAAAATCAAGGTTTCATCATGAACTGTCTAAAACTCTGTTTTTTGTGCATTTAACAGAGCAAGGCGGTGATCTCTTTACTGCGGAGTTCATATTTGGGGGATTTTTTCATGGCAGTGGAAGTAACAGGGCATATCTGAATGGCCACAAAGTGTGCTATGATTTCTGTGATGCTAGTGAAGCTTGTATGCAGATGTTGTATGAGTTAGTAGAGCACTTGGGGTATGAGACTGCTGGGAGAATTGCTATTTACTTGTTGTTGCCTGGCATGCAAATGAATGAAGGTGGATTAAAATTGTTGTCAAGAAACAATGATACAAACATTATTAAGGAAGTGGTCAGAGAGGGGTACAAATATCTCATGTTTTATCTGGATCATGAGGATACCTATGGTGCAGGAGGATGTGATGATGTGGTTGCAAACCCTTGTACTCATCTGCCTCTTGTGATCAATCTAGAAAAGAGTAGCAGAGACGGAAGTACTATTCAGCATAGCCGTGTTGTTGTAGAGGAGAACACAAATGATCTGGTGTATGCAGGTGATAGTACTTGTGAAGGAACAAGTAGTGACAACAGATGCAGAAGAAGCAAAAGAGCTATCATTGAGGAGGAAGAAGATGAAGAGTGTGATTCTGATAGTGATGACTCTGATTATGATCCAGAAGAGCTTGTGGACAGTGACTATGACCTGCAGGATGGGGACGATGACTTGGTGATGGATGAGTCACATGCTGCTGGTGATGAGAAGAAGGGTAAAATGAAAGGGAAGAAGATAGTTGAAGATGACAATTCTGAAGATGAAAAGCTTGAAATGCCAGAGTCATACGATGAGGAAATGAAGTTCAAGTTCAAGCATTTCACAGGAAGAAGATTTGCATGAGCCCAAGTTTCATGTTGGGCAGGTTTTCTCGTCAATAGAACTGGCTAGGAAGGCAATTAGGGAGTATAGTTTCAAGGAGAGACTTGGCATAACATTTCCAAAAAATGATAAAACAAGGATTGGAGCAAAGTGTACCGATGGCTGCCCATGGTATTTGTATGCGTCGTATGACAACAGAACAAAGGGAATTATGGTAAAAACGATCAAAGATGAGCACACTTGCAGCAAGAAGTGGCAAGTGAGAGCCTTTACGGCAAGATACATAGCAGAGAAATATGTTGAGAAGATCAGAGCAGATGAGAAAATGTCAATCAAGGGTTTAGGAGGATTGATTCAAACAGAGTGGAATATGAGGATTCATAGGCACAAGCTATGGAGAGCAAGGAAAATTGCATTGAACACAATATATGGGGATGAAATAGCACAATACAGGAAGTTATGGGACTATGCAGCAGAGTTAAGGAGATCCAATCCTGGGAGTACATTTTTCATTGAAGTTGCTGATGATGGAATGTTCCAGAAGTGTTACTTCTCGTTTGATGCTTGCAATAGGGGATTTTTGTGTGCTTGTAGGCCTGTAGTCGATGGTTGTCATTTGAAAACTCAGTTCGGAGGCATTCTATTGACTGCTATTGGGATGGATCCGAATGATTGCATATATCCTGTGGCCTTTGCAGTAGTGCAAATTGAGAACACGGAGTCATGGAGGTGGTTTTTGACTTCTCTAAAAGAATATTTGGGCATTGTGAAAACCTCTCCTTGGACAGTAATGTCTGACAAGCAGAAAGTGAGTGTTCTTTACATAGAAAATACTTCTCAGTTTATGTTCTTTACATGCATATGCTGCTGACTATAGCTCTTTACATACTGAGTGCTAATGTATATATTTGCAACAAAATTCATTCCCAGGGATTAATTAAGGCAGTTAGAGAACTCTTTCCTGATTCAAGGCATAGATATTGTGTGAGACATATCTGACAGAATTTCAATAAAATTTTTAAAGGAGATATATTGAAAAACCAGTTATGGAGATGTGCTAGAAGTACTACACATGGTCAGTGGAGGGAGAACATGAATAGAATGTTAATTCTAAAAAAAGGGGCTCATGATTGGTTGGAGGAGTTAGACCCTAAAACATGGGTGAGGGCATTTCAAACTGAATTCCCAAAGTGTGATGTGTTGCTGAACAATAATTGTGAAGTGTTCAATAAGTATATCTTAGATGCAAGAGAACTGCCTTTGTTAAGCATGATTCAGAGGATAAAAGGGCAATGCATGGGGAGAATATGTGCTAAGCAGGGGGAATTCCAAAAGTGGTCTGGTTCTATATGCCCGAAAATCAGAAAAAGACTTAATATGCATATTAATGCAGCAAATACTTGCATTGCAGATCCAGCTGGAATGGGCATCTTTGAAGTGGATGATAGAGGTGTCCAGTTCAGTGTTGACATAAACATGAAGAAATGTAGTTGTAGGAGATGGGATTTGACAGGGATTCCTTGCTGTCATGGTGTTTTAGCTTGCAGGTATGAGAAGATTGCTCCAGAATCAATGGTGCACAAATGCTACTCCATTGAGACCTACGGCAAGGCATATGAGCACATAATTATACCTTGCAAAGATGTAAGTGAGTGCCAGAGCATGTATGGAAAGGAAATACTTCCTCCCAAAGTAAAGACAAAGAAAGGAAGAAAACAAAAGAATAGAAGGAAACAACCTGAAGAGAAAGAGGGGAGGGCTGGGAGGAAAGTTGGGAGGGGTGGGGCTGTTATACATTGTAGCTATTATGGAGGTGCAAGACATAACTTTGGTGGGTGCAAAGATTTCAAACTTGGCCTTAAACCAAAGAAAAGGGGACAAAAGAACAGAGTGAGAGCAGAGCCAGAGATCTCCTCCGATGAAGAACCTCCTGTCATAACGCAGGTATAATAATTCTTGAATTATATCTATCATCTTTTCACAATTTATTTACTAATTATCTGATTTCACATTTAGGAGCAAAACTTGCAAACTATGGAGTTGGCACAACATGATCCACTTTATTATGAGGATACTGTCATTTCTTCATTGATGGAAGAGGTATAGTAGAATTGACCTTTGTCTGCTTATTTATACTTGAGCTTTGTCTGCCTATTATTATTGAGATTTGTTTGTTTATTAATACCGAGCTTTGTTCGCTTATATACTTGCAGCATCAAGCAAGCCAGAACATGGAGCAACATGAACCAGGCCCTCTACCTGGATCTTCTTTTATTGCAGATCATGTCCAGAGCGAACCCCCTGTGCAACCAACTACTATAACAAAAGAGGGGAATGTTATTAGAAAGAGAGAAGTTGTAGCATTAGCTAAACTAAAGGCAGCAGCTAAGAAAAGAGAAATTGCAGACCAGGTAAAATTTGATGCAGCAATGGAAAAGCTTAGATCTAAAGAGTTGAAGATTTTGCAAGCTGGGCAGAAGAGGAAAGAGGAAGCAGAAGCAAAAAAACTAGAGAAAGAGGAGAAACAGAAAGCTTTGTTGCAACAAAAACAATTGGTTGCTGAATTAAAAAGAAAAGCAGCTGAGGAAAGGAAGCAAAAGGCACACCAGGAAAAAGAAGCAAAAAAAACCTAGCAGATGCCAAAAAGCAAGCTACACAAGCTAGAAAGAAACATGCAGAGGAAGAAAAAAATAAGAGAGTTGCAGAGAGAAAAAGAATTGAAGAGCAGAATAGAAGACATATTGAGGATGCACACAGATATGAAGAAGCAGAATTTCTGATAATGCAGGAAGATGAGCATGAAAGGCAACAAGGTATGAGAGAATATCTACGGAGAGAGGAGCAAGCAAGGCAACAAGCCTGGGACAGGCAAGTTGAGTTGCAGAGGTCATCAAAGATGCAAGATTGGGAAGATAAAAGGAAAGAAGCAGAAGAAATGAACATGCTGCAAGCTGAACAAGCAAAGGAGCAGGCTGTTAATGAGAAAGTAGATGCTATGGAAGAAATCAGGGTAATGAGTGAGAAGGAAAGGAAAGGAAATGAGAGCAGTATGAGCCAGCACAAGAATGTCAAAAGAGGAAATTCAAGTCAGTCCATGAGAGGTTTTAAAATGCCAAGAAGAACAAGCATGTTTGATGTATTTAGGGACTGGGAGATGTATTTTCTAAACCTGCTGGACTATGTTATGTAGGTTTTTTTTACTTCATGCACACGTTACGTCTATGATATGTTCATGCACGCTAAGTGATCATGTCAGGTTTATGATGATCATGTGATGTTCATGATCATGCTATTGCCCTTGAATGAACTTTGTTTGTTTGCTTTAAAAACTCCCTTCGAACATATGAGCTTGTTTGTGTGCCCTGGTAATGTTCTTTGTTGTTTCCTGTCAGATTGTGTTCATACACATGTATCTATTGTTCTAAAATTGGCATGGTGTTTCTTATTTACTGACATGGTGTTCCTTTCTATTTTGCTGGAGCTGTTCAAGTGCATGTTCAAACCATCGCAAAAATCACATCTCAATTCAAGTGCATTCATGTCTATTTTCTGTTTCATATAAAGTTTATTGGAGCTATGCAAGTGCATATTCATAGCAATAATTGGCAAGGTCTTTGCTGTTTCATGTCTCTTTTTCTGGATCTATTCAAGTGCATGTTAAAACCATAGAAAACATCATAGCTCAGTTAAGCTTAATCCATAGTTCAGAGCACAACACATCTCATTTCACCTAAATTTGCACACCACAACCATAGCCATCAGTACATTACTTCACACCTAAAGCTACAACCACACTTTTTCTTCAGGACAACAACCATTGCAGCCGGCATCAGCTCACCGCTCCGGTTGCCGAAGGCCGTTGCCACCATACCAGCACGCTGTAGTGCTTGTACAGGGCGTCCATCCCTGACGTGCGCGCGAGGAGCAGCCGTCCACTAGTCGGCCGGAGACACGGCTTGTCGCGGCGCCCCATTCGCTGTAGAAATGACCTAGCGAGCAACCCACCGGTAGAAACGGAGGCACGGCCGATGGGGGACATCTTCCTTCCGCACACGCTGCCGCCGACGCTAGACAACGGGCCCTAGGTCACTCTGTCGCCGCCCATCGACAGAGAAAACAGAGGTTCAGGTTAGGGATTTGAGAGATTGAGATTTTTTGAGCTGGATGTGCGGCTTGGTTCGTCTCGTCTCAAGCCCAACTCGACCGCACTTAGCCGGTTCGGCTGCACCATAGCCGCAGCTGACATGGCAGGGAAAAGGGGAACGTCTTGCAAAGTGTACGCAGGACTGTGTCTGTTACGTATTTGCAAGTCTCGGGACCGTATTAGAGCATTTTTCGACTACGAGGATGGTTTTGGTACAGACCAGCGAGTACAAGGATGAAACATGCAATTTACTCCTCGTGCATCTCTCTCTCTCTCTTAATTAATGGCGCGCGTACGAATTGGATTTTTATATACAGGAGTCGAATTACTTCCCGTGTGAAATGCATATTATCATTGCCAAACGCATGAAAGAGCAAACCCGATTCGTTTTCCTACCCTAGCCGCCGCCAGGAGCCAGGCGACTAGGGAGGCAATCTCCTTCCACTGGCGAGGGCGCTGACCCCCTCTCCCTCTGGCCGCTGCTTCGGTGACAGGAGGGAGGGAGTAAATTGCATGTTTCATCCTTGTACTCGCTGGTCTGTACCAAAACCATCCTCGTAGTCGAAAAATGCTCTAATACGGTCCCGAGACTTGCAAATACGTAACAGACACGGTCCTGCGTACACTTTGCAAGACGTTCCCCTTTTCCCTGCCATGTCAGCTGCGGCTATGATGCAGCCGAACCGGCTAAGTGCGGTCGAGTTGGGCTTGAGACGAGACGAACCAAGCCGCACATCCAGCTCAAAAAATCCCAATCTCTCAAATCCCTAACCTGAACCTCTGTTTTCTCTGTCGATGGGCGGCGACAGAGTGACCTAGGGCCCGTTGTCTAGCGTCGGCGGCAGCGTGTGCGGAAGGAAGATGTCCCCCATCGGCCGTGCCTCCGTTTCTACCGGTGGGTTGCTCGCTAGGTCATTTCTACAGCGAATGGGGCGCCGCGACAAGCCGTGTCTCCGGCCGACTAGTGGACGGCTGCTCCTCGCGCGCACGTCAGGGATGGACGCCCTGTACAAGCACTACAGCGTGCTGGTATGGTGGCAACGGCCTTCGGCAACCGGAGCGGTGAGCTGATGCCGGCTGCAATGGTTGTTGTCCTGAAGAAAAAGTGTGGTTGTAGCTTTAGGTGTGAAGTAATGTACTGATGGCTATGGTTGTGGTGTGCAAATTTAGATGAAATGAGATGTGTTGTGCTCTGAACTATGGATTAAGCTTAAACTGAGCTATGATGTTTTCTATGGTTTTAACATGCACTTGAATAGATCCAGAAAAAGAGACATGAAACAGCAAAGACCTTGCCAATTATTGCTATGAATATGCACTTGCATAGCTCCAATAAACTTTATATGAAACAGAAAATAGACATGAATGCACTTGAATTGAGATGTGATTTTTGCGATGGTTTGAACATGCACTTGAACAGCTCCAGCAAAATAGAAAGGAACACCATGTCAGTAAATAAGAAACACCATGCCAATTTTAGAACAATAGATACATGTGTATGAACACAATCTGACAGGAAACAACAAAGAACATTACCAGGGCACACAAACAAGCTCGTATGTTCGAAGGGAGTTTTTAAAGCAAACAAACAAAGTTCATTCAAGGGCAATAGCATGATCATGAACATCACATGATCATCACAAACCTGACATGATCACTTAGCGTGCATGAACATATCATAGACGTAACGTGTGCATGAAGTAAAAAAAACCTACATAACGTAGTCCAGCAGGTTTAGAAAATACATCTCCCAGTCCCTAAATACATCAAACATGCTTGTTCTTCTTGGCATTTTAAAACCTCTCATGGACTGACTTGAATTTCCTCTTTTGACATTCTTGTGCTGGCTCATACTGCTCTCATTTCCTTTCCTTTCCTTCTCACTCATTACCCTGATTTCTTCCATAGCATCTACTTTCTCATTAACAGCCTTCTCCTTTGCTTGTTCAGCTTGCAGCATGTTCATTTCTTCTGCTTCTTTCCTTTTATCTTCCCAATCTTGCATCTTTGATGACCTCTGCAACTCAACTTGCCTGTCCCAGGCTTGTTGCCTTGCTTGCTCCTCTCTCCGTAGATATTCTCTCATACCTTGTTGCCTTTCATGCTCATCTTCCTGCATTATCAGAAATTCTGCTTCTTCATATCTGTGTGCATCCTCAATATGTCTTCTCTTCTGCTCTTCAATTCTTTTTCTCTCTGCAACTCTCTTATTTTTTTCTTCCTCTGCATGTTTCTTTCTAGCTTGTGTAGCTTGCTTTTTGGCATCTGCTAGGTTTTTTTGCTTCTTTTTCCTGGTGTGCCTTTTGCTTCCTTTCCTCAACTGCTTTTCTTTTTAATTCAGCAACCAATTGTTTTTGTTGCAACAAAGCTTTCTGTTTCTCCTCTTTCTCTAGTTTTTTTGCTTCTGCTTCCTCTTTCCTCTTCTGCCCAGCTTGCAAAATCTTCAACTCTTTAGATCTAAGCTTTTCCATTGCTGCATCAAATTTTACCTGGTCTGCAATTTCTCTTTTCTTAGCTGCTGCCTTTAGTTTAGCTAATGCTACAACTTCTCTCTTTCTAATAACATTCCCCTCTTTTGTTATAGTAGTTGGTTGCACAGGGGGTTCGCTCTGGACATGATCTGCAATAAAAGAAGATCCAGGTAGAGGGCCTGGTTCATGTTGCTCCATGTTCTGGCTTGCTTGATGCTGCAAGTATATAAGCGAACAAAGCTCGGTATTAATAAACAAACAAATCTCAATAATAATAGGCAGACAAAGCTCAAGTATAAATAAGCAGACAAAGGTCAATTCTACTATACCTCTTCCATCAATGAAGAAATGACAGTATCCTCATAATAAAGTGGATCATGTTGTGCCAACTCCATAGTTTGCAAGTTTTGCTCCTAAATGTGAAATCAGATAATTAGTAAATAAATTGTGAAAAGATGATAGATATAATTCAAGAATTATTATACCTGCGTTATGACAGGAGGTTCTTCATCGGAGGAGATCTCTGGCTCTGCTCTCACTCTGTTCTTTTGTCCCCTTTTCTTTGGTTTAAGGCCAAGTTTGAAATCTTTGCACCCACCAAAGTTATGTCTTGCACCTCCATAATAGCTACAATGTATAACAGCCCCACCCCTCCCAACTTTCCTCCCAGCCCTCCCCTCTTTCTCTTCAGGTTGTTTCCTTCTATTCTTTTGTTTTCTTCCTTTCTTTGTCTTTACTTTGGGAGGAAGTATTTCCTTTCCATACATGCTCTGGCACTCACTTACATCTTTGCAAGGCAGAATTATGTGCTCATATGCCTTGCGGTAGGTCTCAATGGAGTAGCATTTGTGCACCATTGATTCTGGAGCAATCTTCTCATACCTGCAAGCTAAAACACCATGACAGCAAGGAATCCCTGTCAAATCCCATCTCCTACAACTACATTTCTTCATGTTTATGTCAACACTGAACTGGACACCTCTATCATCCACTTCAAAGATGCCCATTCCAGCTGGATCTGCAATGCAAGTATTTGCTGCATTAATATGCATATTAAGTCTTTTTCTGATTTTCGGGCATATAGAACCAGACCACTTTTGGAACTCCCCCTGCTAAGCACATATTCTCCCCATGCATTGCCCTTTTATGCCTCTGAATCATGCTTAACAAAGGCAGTTCTCTTGCATCTAAGATATACTTATTGAACACTTCACAATTATTGTTCAGCAACACATCACACTTTGGGAATTCAGTTTGAAATGCCCTCACCCATGTTTTAGGGTCTAACTCCTCCAACCAATCATGAGCCCCTTTGTTTAGAATTAACATTCTATTCATGTTCTCCCTCCACTGACCATGTGTAGTACTTCTAGCACATCTCCATAACTGGTTTTTCAATATATCTCCTTTAAAAATTTTATTGAAATTCTGTCAGATATGTCTCACACAATATCTATGCCTTGAATCAGGAAAGAGTTCTCTAACTGCCTTAATTAATCCCTGGGAATGAATTTTTTTGCAAATATATACATTAGCACTCAGTATGTAAAGAGCTATAGTCAGCAACATATGCATGTAAAGAACATAAACTGAGAAGTATTTTCTATGTAAAGAACACTCACTTTCTGCTTGTCAGACATTACTGTCCAAGGAGAGGTGTTCACAATGCCCAAATCTTCTTTTAGAGAAGTCAAAAACCACCTCCATGACTCCGTGTTCTCAATTTGCACTACTGCAAAGGCCACAGGATATATGCAATCATTCGGATCCATCCCAATAGCAGTCAATAGAATGCCTCCGAACTGAGTTTTCAAATGACAACCATCGACTACAGGCCTACAAGCACACAAAAATCCCCTATTGCAAGCATCAAACGAGAAGTAACACTTCTGGAACATTCCATCATCAGCAACTTCAATGAAAAATGTACTCCCAGGATTGGATCTCCTTAACTCTGCTGCATAGTCCCATAACTTCCTGTATTGTGCTATTTCATCCCCATATATTGTGTTCAATGCAATTTTCCTTGCTCTCCATAGCTTGTGCCTATGAATCCTCATATTCCACTCTGTTTGAATCAATCCTCCTAAACCCTTGATTGACATTTTCTCATCTGATCTGATCTTCTCAACATATTTCTCTGCTATGTATCTTGCCGTAAAGGCTCTCACTTGCCACTTCTTGCTGCAAGTGTGCTCATCTTTGATCGTTTTTACCATAATTCCCTTTGTTCTGTTGTCATACGACGCATACAAATACCATGGGCAGCCATCGGTACACTTTGCTCCAATCCTTGTTTTATCATTTTTTGGAAATGTTATGCCAAGTCTCTCCTTGAAACTATACTCCCTAATTGCCTTCCTAGCCAGTTCTATTGACGAGAAAACCTGCCCAACATGAAACTTGGGCTCATGCAAATCTTCTTCTGTGAAATGCTTGAACTTGAACTTCATTTCCTCATCGTATGACTCTGGCATTTCAAGCTTTTCATCTTCAGAATTGTCATCTTCAACTATCTTCTTCCCTTTCATTTTACCCTTCTTCTCATCACCAGCAGCATGTGACTCATCCATCACCAAGTCATCGTCCCCATCCTGCAGGTCATAGTCACTGTCCACAAGCTCTTCTGGATCATAATCAGAGTCATCACTATCAGAATCACACTCTTCATCTTCTTCCTCCTCAATGATAGCTCTTTTGCTTCTTCTGCATCTGTTGTCACTACTTGTTCCTTCACAAGTACTATCACCTGCATACACCAGATCATTTGTGTTCTCCTCTACAACAACACGGCTATGCTGAATAGTACTTCCGTCTCTGCTACTCTTTTCTAGATTGATCACAAGAGGCAGATGAGTACAAGGGTTTGCAACCACATCATCACATCCTCCTGCACCATAGGTATCCTCATGATCCAGATAAAACATGAGATATTTGTACCCCTCTCTGACCACTTCCTTAATAATGTTTGTATCATTGTTTCTTGACAACAATTTTAATCCACCTTCATTCATTTGCATGCCAGGCAACAACAAGTAAATAGCAATTCTCCCAGCAGTCTCATACCCCAAGTGCTCTACTAACTCATACAACATCTGCATACAAGCTTCACTAGCATCACAGAAATCATAGCACACTTTGTGGCCATTCAGATATGCCCTGTTACTTCCACTGCCATGAAAAAATCCCCCAAATATGAACTCCGCAGTAAAGAGATCACCGCCTTGCTCTGTTAAATGCACAAAAAACAGAGTTTTAGACAGTTCATGATGAAACCTTGATTTTGTGTAAACCGTAAGCAAACCAGTGCATAAAAGTCATAAATTTTCTTTACTAAGCTAGCTCAATTTTGAATGCTACAGTTCTTAACTTTTCTTTGTATAGCAGCAAAACTGTACCATCCTAATACCAGTAGCGTTAAATTAAATTACTGTATTTGTTAACTTGGTTAATGCCAATGCAGTCAACTATTCCAAGAAATTATTCGGCCCATTGGGGTCAATTCACCATGTTTCTGCTTGTGTGGATGACTGACTAAGGTCAACATTTTGTTTAGAACATCACATATATAAGCGGATGGAATTAAAAGTAAACGTGTTACTGACCAGCTGAGCAGTTCATACATGTCTTTGATCAAGGGTACAGTCTTTGACTCTTTGTAAATGGCATGAAAACTAGGATGATCAGCAGCAGCAGCCTATGACATACAAAGCTAGCTATGGAGTATATACAAGTGATTTAAGGTTCATTAAGCCACCAGAAAGACTGTTGTAATCATCATTTATCAACTCAGCCAGTGATTCCATCAACAGAACGGGGGAAAAAGCATTCACATCATGGGAACTTTACGTATTAACATACCATATGCTGGGATGAGCCCCTTCTCCTGCCGTTGTATGGGTGGCATCGGCGCCGCTCACATCAATAGATGCCAACGCCTTTGCCTCCCTTCGAGATCCGCCGCTGACTATCACCCACGGCCGTGATCTCCGCCGCCGATCAAAACCCTCCGCCGCCCCAGGCTACGTAGTTCTCGGGAAAGATCTACCCACGAACAGAGGCCTACGAAATTCTCAGGGTTTGATCGATGGAAACATTGGTCAGTTGGTTCGGCTGGACCAGCTCCAATCGCTGACGTGGCAGGGCTGAAAGGGCCCAATGTATAACAGAATGTACACAGGACCGTGTATGTTACGTATTTGCAAGTCTTGGGACCGTATTAGAGCATTTTTCGACTACGAGGGTGGTTTTGTTACAGACCAGCGAGTACAAGGATGAAACATGCTATTTACTCGGAGGGAGGGGACCCCGTTTCTCAGTTCTGTAGTTACTGTTTGGATTTGTAGGTCGTGGTGTGCCGTTGGGATGGTGGGAGCGGCGTTCGGACGAATAAATCTATTTTAAGTTCACTCCCACGTCGGTGGTGTTTTTCATGGCGGCGTCTCGAAATTGATGGCATCATGTGTTTGTCGATCCTTTAGATCGAAGGCGTTGTGGTTCATGGATGGTGTAGGCGAGGCGGCGGCGACGACTTCATCAGGTGTGTCTCTCCTTCTGCTCTATCCCCGTCGTTGCGGCGTTGTCTCCGACGTCATGGTGGAGCAGGGAGGTTTTGTCATTCAGGAGTACGCGTAGACGGTTGTCTACGTAAGTGACAGCTGGAAGATAATGCATCTTGTGCTGGGTTTGTGGTTGGAGACTGACAGTTCTGGTTTCCTCCTTCGACGTCGTAGTCGTGCGGGGGTGTTAGTTCTGAAGTTCGATGGCATGTCCGGGGACATGTTGCCCCGGTCTGATTCTTTGTACGACAATGATTTTGCTTCATGCAAACTACTTTAAAGGTCCGTAAAGCTGCTAATCAGCGATGAAGCTGCGTCGAGCTCGGATGGAGAGGTGATCTATCGTCTCTTCCTTAGTAAAGAGGGACAAGCGCTGTCTTTTTGCATAGGATTAGCCTATCTTTTCGGTCCTGTAATATCGATGTTTATTTGGCTTGTAAGTAAATTTTTATTTTATTAATGAGACACGTATTACTATGCAAAAAAAATCACACGATAGACCGAATGTGTCAAACTCCAACGCGCGACCGCATTTGGTTCGTTTATGTACGTTTGGTTTGAAACGGACAAAAATCACGGCTCAACGTGCCAACGTAAATGGATGAGTGTCCTTTCCCGACCCATTTTCGGCCCAAACTGGGCCGTGTTTGCATCAAAACTGGTAGGGTGTGGAAGTGCGGGACGCACGCCCTCATCCTCCCCTTGACCCACCCGTCGGGGGCACAACATTTCCATGACAATTTTATGACAGAATCAAGATAGTTATACCTGTGCTGTCATAGAAGTGTTCCGTGACAATACCAAAATTATCATCACGGAAGTGTTCACTTCTATGACGGTAAATGATGCGTCATGGAAGTGCTTTCGTCAAGGGTAACTGACACATGGCATCGACCGTAACGGATCGCCGTTAACCTATCGGGTTCGGTTTTGGATCCGATAACCCGTTAATAGCAACAACCAATGGTGATTTTCCACGTGTAAAATTCTCATTGGCCTGAGGAAATACGTGTCAGCTCGTCATTGGGTCAGATAGGCCCCTATGATATGTCGACACATGCGACGGCCTAACAATGGCCCATTTAGCTTACAAAGGTCGACCTGTTTGTCTTGGTCAAAAGCTAGCAGGCCGGCCCATGAAAAGCCTGTTAACGGTCTATTCGCATATAGCCCATTTTACGACCCGGTAACTCACGACCCGTTATGGTGTTCTCGAAATCGGCCCAACAGCGTCATGTGGGCCCTCCAGTATAATACCAGCCCATTTCATTTTCAGCCCATGTATGGCCCATGACCTCTTTCGGCCCATACATGGCCTTTCGTATCTTTGGGCCCTTTAATGGGCCATGGTGACTCTGCCCCATAATAAACAGTAAATTTCTTTACGCGCACTAACAGCCCATGATACACATGGGCCGTTTTCAGCCCGTGTTAGCTTTCGGCCTACTGACAGCCCATACATTCTTGGGCTCCTTTCCGGCCCTCGATTACTTCCGGCTCATTACTGGTTTGTTCCCCTAACGGGCCAATGTCGGCCCGTGTTTAAAATCGGCCCGTTTGTGGCCTATTAACCCATTGCGTTATTTTCAGCCCGTTCTATATTCTGGCCCATTAATGACCCGTTATGCCTGTGATAGAATTAAGCCTTTGCTGTCTTCCGACCTGTTAACGGCCCATTACCGTGCTGGCCCGCTACCAATTATGTCGATTTACGGCCCATGTGGGCCCATTTATCCGACGGCCCGCGGTCCACTGATTCTACGTCCCGTAGGAGGCCCATGGATCCTACGCCCCGTAGCAGGCTCAATGTTACCACAGTCCGTATATGGCCCATGGTTGTTGCGGCCACTGGCAAACCAAGGAAAAAGAAGACTAGGGAAATAAATAAGTGAGAAACTAACGCCAGGCTATTAAGGCGATTGCACAGATTACATCCACTGGGCATCAAAGTTCGGCACGAGTGCAAATATAGGGAACACCCTACACTACACAAAAATGGCTTGTTGTTTTCTTGAGCAACAAAACAAATTACAACCATAAAAGAAAAGGAAGGATGGCATAAAAGTTAACAGTCCGGCAGATAAATGCACCACCAGAAGTTCAGAAGCTTAGTTCATTTGACTTGACTGTTACGTTTTCATGCTATACTGTCCGATGGATCACAATAACCTTCACCTTCATTCCTCCTAGGCACCTGAACAATATAGCAAATGTCTGATAGTCTAGTTTCAAAACCATGCATATCTTGACGACATCGAACAATGGTTGTCCTTGTTTCACAAAGGGTCACTGTTAGGGAATGAACTTGTGTCTGGAGCGCAGATATAACATTGTTTTCAACTTGCATATCTTGATCATGAGGCAGTTTGGATGAGATTGCCTTAACGATCAAGCTAGTATCAACACATGAACGTGCTTTTGGCACTGTTAGTGGACAGGTATTGACCCACTGCAGCAAGAGGTGACATTGCGGTTATAGTTGCCTCGTCACCTTCAGAAGGTGATGGTTCCACCATTTGTTTCATAACTTTCTGAAAAGTTGAGTTTTCACATTAGTAGTATTAGAACAAAAGATATTAAGAAGGTAGCAAAATCAAACAAAATAGCTTTGGTCTATATACAGAACTTATTCTGGTGAACCCCTGTAAAATATTAGTTGTATTTTACTGCAAAGTACATAATAAAACCAGGTTCCAAACATATGACTGATACGTCTCCAACATATCTATAATTTTTGATTGTTCCATGTTGTTATATTATCAATCTTGGATGTTTTTATAATCATTTTATAGTCATTTTATATCATTTTTGGTACTAACCTATTGACATAGTGCCAAGTGTTAGTTGCTATTATTTGCATATTTTTTACATCGCAGAAAATCAATACCAAATGGAGTCCAAATGCCATGAAACTTTATGGCAATTTTTTATGGACCAGAATACACCTAATGGGCCCTGGCTGCGCCTAGGGGGTGCTCTGAGGAGAGCACAACCCACCAGGGCACGCCAGGAGGCCCAGGTGTGCCCTGGTGAGTTGTGCCCACCTCGGGTGCCCCTCGGACCACCTCTTTGCTCTATAAATACCCCAATGTTCCCAAAACCCTAGGGGAGTCGACGAAATGTTGATCCAGTCACCGCAGAGTCTAGAACAACCAGATCCAATCTAGACACCATATCGGATGGGGTTCACCACCTCCATTGGTGCTCTCCGATGATGCGTGAGTAGTTCTTTGTAGACCCTAGGGTCCGTAGTTAGTAGCTAGATGGCTTCCTCTCTCTCGCTTAATTCTCAATACAATGGTCTCTTGGAGATCCGTATGATGTAACACCTTTTGCGGTGTGTTTGTTGGGATCTGATGAACTTTGAGTTTATGATGAGTTATATCTTTTTATATCCATGAAAGTATTTGAGTTTCTTTGATCTCTTTTATGCATGATATCTTATAGCCTCGTATTTCTTCTCTGATATTTGGGTTTTGTTTGGCCAACTTGATCCATTTATCTTGCAATGGGAGAGGTGCTTTATAGTGCGTTCGATCTTACGGTGCTTGATCCCAGTGACAGAAGGGGAACCGACACGTATGTATCGTTGCTACTAAGGATAAAATGATGGGGTCTATCTCTACATAGATAGATCTTGTCTACATCATGTCATCGTTCTTATTGCATTACTCCGTTTCTCCATGAACTTAATACACTAGATGCATGTTGGATAGCGGTCGATGTGTGGACTAATAGTAGTAGATGCAGGCAGGAGTCGGTCTACTAATCTTGGATGTGATGCCTATATAATGATCATTGCCTGGATATCATCATGATTATTTGAAGGTCTATCAATTGCCCAACAGTAATTTGTTCACCCACCGTTTGCTATTTTTCTAGAGCGAAGCCACTAGTGAAACCTACGACCCGGGTCTCTTTCTCATATGTTTGCCTTTGCGATCTACTTTTCTCTTGTATTTATTTTCAGTTCTACTAAACCAAAAAATACAAAAATACTTTGCTGCACTTTATTTTATTTGCGATCTATTTATTCAATCTATTACAACTTTCTCCCGTCCACGCACCAATTTCTGGTGCCTTTACCCGAAAGGGATTGACAACCCCTTTAACACGTCGGGTTGCGAGTGGTTGTTATTTGTGTGCAGGGGCTATTTACGTTGTGTTGCTTGGTTCTCCTACTGGTTCGATAACCTTGGTTTCATCACTGAGGGAAATACCTACCATCACTGTGCTACATCATCCCTTCCTCTTTGGGGAAATACCGACATAGTCCTAGCCGACATCAATGACCATGTACCATGGCTAATGTATTGTCTATTTCTTCACATTGTATTGACAGCTAAGGATAAAGAGACAAAGTTTATAATACGGTAATGATTGCATGACATCATTCATATCATAAAACAACCGAGAACAGACAAACAGGCAATTGTAACATTGTGTAGACAAGTCCAGCACGAAACTAGATTACAGATCAAGATCAAAGGAACATCACTCCTCTCTTTTAAACCTTGTAAGTTGCAATGATATGCTAAGATAATTGTGTATAAAATTGAAAAGAGTAATAGACATTGGTTGCAAACTGTGCAGTTCAATGCACAAGTCAGAGTAAGTAGTAGTTAAAAGGCATGAGGATTAAGGACTTACAACAGCGGCTTTGACTAGTGTAGTCATGCCTTCGTCTTGCTGATGTGATAGTCCTTGAAGATTTCCATAGCATTTGGTTCAGGTACTTTTGGTCCTTGCGGGCTTTCCTCCGCATTTGGAACAAGTCAATACAGATCTAATAATATGGCACATCTAAAAGAGTGAAACAACAGCTAATTACAAGAGCCTCGCACTCTGCAATATAGCTACGAGATACTGTCGTGTGTTGGAATTTCACTTTTGTATGGTTGGCCTTGTTCTTTGAATAGTTCACCTAGAAGAATATAGATTTGTGAGGCACATGCATAAATAGGAGTTCAACATGTGACCTGATCACATATATATAACGTACTTGATAATTTGGATCAGACCGGTGTTTAACGAGGCCTCTCCAGTCTTCATCCGATATATTTTTCACTAGAGATGTTTGGGCAAGTTTACTGTTAGCCTTGCCTTAAAAGTGAGTTTTCCTCAAGTTATACCAATACCGTCGCAGAGAAGACTTGAAAACATGGGTGCATGCTTGTCTGGTTGATTCATCTTGGCTATCCAACTTGAACCTCATCTGTTGAAAATTGTGGGAGTCTCATCACCAGCAACCTAGAAAGTATGGGACAGAGCAACATGATATTACTACTTTCCATACATAACCATACTTATAGATAAATGTTTGAGGAAGGTGTTGAACTGGGTTTCGTCTTTGTCATTCCTGTATTGAATCCGTGTTGGGAGGACGTGCATGACACCTAACGGCAACCACTGCCTCTGATACTAACTTGGCTAAATCTGTAGCATCACGTGGCCTTTTTAAACCTGCCTCAAAACGAATCTCCATTCTTCCTTCTCTAGATTTAGTTAACCTCTCGAGCATTATCCCTGATGTCTGTTTCCTCTTGCGCCTAGGTGCTAGTCCAACAACGAACATAGGAAGTGTGATTGTACAACAAACTGTGAGACTACATATAAAGAAGCATGCAATTGTAACTTGACTCCAGCAACTACCTTCTTGTTGTTGAAGCTCACAAGGTTCATCTGATCTTGCCAACTCGTCTTGTGTCAAGAGTGCTTCGGAAGTAGTGTCATGTGGCAAGGGAGCTTGGGAACTTGTCGCTAACTGAGTTGACAAACGGGTAACTCGTGGAGTTGAAGGTGTTGCAACAACTAGGGTTGTCGCTGCTTGTTTAGTGGCAGCTATTAGTTTGTGTTTGGACTTTGGATTGTTTTGCAGCTGGTGTAGCATGGGATACCATGGTTGTACAATTTTTTGGTGGACTTTGACCTTCTATTGCACCATCAGTACCAACAGAATCTGCATAATTCTTCCGCTTCTGTTTTCGTGTGTTCTGAGTACTAACACCATCCCCTGCCATTCTGTGTTCCTTCCTCTTTCTCTGTGCCATGTCAAGTCAAGCCGACAAGAAAAAGGAATAAAAATTTAGTTCTTCAGAACAAATTGATGCATGATACAGACGAACTGAACTTTGACATTAGACAACCACATGACAGGAGGATGTAATATGTACAAAAAATAGGACCGCATGAGATAACCGGAACTACGATGTGTAAACTAAGCAGAAGGCATTTTAATAAATTAGAAGCAATGCAATGGAAGGTAGACACCATATGAAAGATGCTACAAACACTACAAAAAAATACACTTCCGTGATGATACGTGTTTGTCACAGTAGGTCACGTTTTCTTTCATGCATGTACATCCATGACGATTTTATGACAGAATCAAGATAGTCATACCTGTACTGTTGTAGAAGTGTTCCATGACATTACCAAAATTATCATCACGGAAGTGTCTACTTCCATGACGATAAATTGCGCGTCATAGAAGTGCTTTCGTCAAGGATGACCGACACGTGGCATCCACCGTAACGGGTCGCCGTTAAGCTATCGAGTTCCGGTTTGGATCCGATAACCCGTTAACAGCCCAGACCAGTGGCGATTTTCCACGTGTATAATTCTCATTCGCCAACAAACCACGTGTCAGCTCGGTGTTGGGACAGATGTCAACCGTCCATTTGACAAGAATTGCCAATGAAATGTTGACACGTGGGACGTCCCAATAGAGGCCCATATAGGTCTAAAAGCCGGCCCAGGGATAGGCCCACAATATTTCGTCAGATCTAATGGGCCAACCTGTTAACAGCCTAACATTTTCTGGACCAAATTATAGCCCACATCAAATACGGACCGTTAAATGACTGCAATATTCTGGGCCATTTTACGGTCCATGTCAGATCCGGCCCGTTAAAAGCCTGCAGTACTTTGGGCCAAATTACAGTCCACACCTGATCCGACCTGTTAACCGACTTTTATTTCTTGGGCCAAATTACGGCTCATAACAGATACGACCCTTTTAACAAGTACTGTGCCATTGGGCCCATTCGCGGCTTGATTTTCTCTTCGATCTCTTAATGACCCGTTTAACAGTTCGGCCCGATACTAGTTTCGGCCTGTTAGCGGCACTGTCTACATATGGGCCTCTTTCGACCCAGTTTCACTTTTGGCCATTTAAAGGCCCGAGTTGCACCTGGGCCTAATTATGATCTGTAGTTACTTTTGGCCTCTTAACAACCCATAGTCCTCGTGGATACATTCTAGCCCAAACTGCCTATCGGCCCGTTAAAGGCCCTTGAGAGTATTGGGCCTAATTTAGGCCCGTTATACATCCGGCCTGCTTCCCACCCGTCATGTAATTGGGTTAGCCAAGGCCCAAAAACATTTCACCCTGTTAATGGCCCGTCACCTGAATGGGCCAATAATGGGCCGATTTATATTATAGCACGCTGTCGGCCCATGATTTATTTGACACAATTAAGGCCGAATCTAGTTCTCAATCTGTTAAAAGCCTATTTAATTTTTGGGCCCAATTAAGGCAAGTGGTTTACTCGGCCTTTTAAAGGCCCAAAACTAATAGTGGACCATATTTAGACTAGACCAAACTAATGGCCCAAGATGATTGTAGGCCCACGGTTCGGCCCGTACTAGTGATTGGCGACTAGACAGTTTTAGTACAAGAATTATTATTTTATAAACCTAACCTATTGGCTCATTGCGCACCGATCAAAGATTACGACCTTTTCTCAGAGCGACAACAACAAAAATAGCAAATAAATTGCAACATCGTGACGAAGAATAAACCTAGATTATACAACAAAGAAATTACAGCATATCGCATCCCCTGGGCATCAAAGTCCGCCGCCAGTGATAACAAAGGGCAACCAGACAGCAGATTACATAAACTAGGCAGGTCGCCACCAGTGGAAGTTAATAGGCGGACAAAATAATAGACAGAACCGACAACACTTCAACACAGTTCAAGAAAGGTTAGCCCGGCCCAGGAGCTACAGTGCAAGCAACTTAGCAACCTGATGAGACCACGGTTCTTTGGTGCTCATATCCACCAACTTAAGTTGCATAGCATCAATAAACGTCCTGTCATTGGTGCACGTCGGTCCTAAACAAACGGTTTTTTACCTCTTTCGGCGACGGCATTTGGAACCGTCGCCAAGTGAGTGTGTGCGATAGGGTGTCCTTCACACATGACCCAGAAATCGTCGGGGATAGGCCCTCCTGGGACCCAGGCTGGGGCCGTGTGTGATCGGGCGAGGCATCGAAACCCAATCGTTTCTGTAGGTATGTACATCCCACATGGTAATCCGAGAAAATCATTTCCGTAGGTACATCCCACACTGTGAATCCCAGAAAAACATTTCCGTTCGTATGTATATCACACAGAGTCAATCCGAGGAATACGTTTCCGTTCTTATGTACATCCCACACAGTCAATCCAGGGAAAACTTTTCTGTTCGGGTGTACATCCCACACGGTTTTATGTATACGCTCGTGTGTGAAAGGTGTAACTATCACACACGCTCTGCCTTGGTTAACTGTTTGCTTTCATTAACTACATCACACACGATTTGATGTAGAAAACTGTGTGGCATTGGTCTATCCATCGCAAGCGCTTTTACTGCTAGAACCGTTTGCAAAGGTCCATGATCGTCTGTTCTATTTTTATTTTTGCCTGTAATTTATTATTCTAATTGGAAATTTTGAAATATGAAACGTGCAATTCAAATTCTCAGCACAATGGTCCAACAACGAATCCATAAATAAAATTGCCAGTACAATATGTTCAATAATTACATGATTAGGCAGCAATTAACTATGATGAACCGCAATATTTAAAGGCAGTAAAGGTGAAGAGACAATTGTAAATCATTTTGACTGCCGACAGTGTGGAAGAAGTGGAATGCCCATAATGTGCCTTCTTGCATGCCATAGGCACGAACCACTTTTGTCAAACCCCTTGTGACGTTCGCCCGCCCATCCTTCACCGCCTTCAGGAAGACTTCTAGAGCATTATCATGGTAGCATGAATTATATACTTTAACCTAGTTGCCTCCACTCCGGTCATGTAGTTTGCAAGGTAATCATCAGTAAATAGCTTCGGAAACCACTGAAAAGAGAAAAATATCAGATACTGAGGTCTAATAGAGTAACTTGTTGTGGGCAGGGAGAAAAGGCAACACATTACTTACCATCCTAAAGTTCAGTGTTGTCTTCGACAAAGTGTAAATAAAGAGCTTAATTCCAATCACATATTTCTTTCGCCTAACAATCTTTCTTAGTTTCCTCACTTGACGCTTGTTCATGAATATCTCATTGCCCCATACGCAAAAGGGATCGAAGCGTGGATCAGTACCCCTCATATATGTACCTACAAGCAACCAGTAAATGTTAGAAGCTAAACTGAGATTGCACAAATGATGTAAAATACAACTACTTATGTTCCTAAGTACAAGTATTTTTTTGAGATTTCAATATGAACTACATACAGATGTATATAGAATTATAGATATAGTTTAGATTAGAATCTAGATTCACTCATTTTTATCCTTATGTAGTCTATATTGGAATCTCTAAAAATACTTAGATTTAGGAATAGATGGTGTATAAGACATGGGATGTAGCTAACCTCGACGGCAAACAACATCATCACCCATTGTAGCCCTGTGTAAGTACATGGAAAGCCAATGTTAACTACAACAGGGTTAACATCCACCAAAAATAGCAAATGGTAATAAAACGACAACATCTGTAGTGATTTCTTCATTTCGAAAGAGTAGCACGGTAGCAAAGGGACGGATTAAAAAATGGATACAACTGTTAATTGCAACAGGCTTAACAACATCCTAATTCATGTTTTGTAAGTTTGTATCCATTGAAATACAACTCTTTAAAAATGGATACAACTGTTAATTGCAATAGGCTTAATGGCCATTGAAACTGGTACTGATAAAAATGCAATTGGCAGAGTTAAACATCACAGGGCAGGTGCTGCCAGAGTAGATAATGGCCCAGTTGTCTATAAAAAGGTAGGGAAAATAGCTCAAACATGTTAGGCATGTTTACTACAACATGCTTAATACATCGACAATACAAAACATAGACATTAATTGCAACTGGTATTGTGATATGTCTCCAACGTATCTATAATTTTTGATTGTTCCATGCTATTATATTATCTGTTTTGGATGATTAATGGGCTTTAATATGTACTTTTATATTATTTTTGGGACTAACCCATTAACCGGAGGCCCAGTGCCAGTTGGTGTTTTTTTGCCTATTTCGGTGTTTCGCAGAAAAGGAATATCAAACACAATCCAAACAGAATAAAACCTTCGTGAGGATCTTTTTTGGAACAAACGCAATCCAGGAGACTTGGAGTGGAGGTCAAGGAAGCAACGAGGCGGCCCTGAGGTAGGGCGGCGCGCCCAGGGGGGCATGCACGCCCCCCACCCTCATGGGCCCCTCGTAGCTTCACCGACCTACTTCCTTCGCCTATATATACTCTTATACCCTGAAAACATCCAGAGGAGCCACGAAATCACTTTTCCACCGCCACAACCTTCTGTACCTGTGAGATCCCATCTGGGACCTTTTTCGGCGATCTGCCGGAGGGGGATTCGATCACGGAGGGCTTCTACATCAACACCATAGCCCCTCCGATGATGTGTGAGTAGTTTACCACAGACCTTCGGGTCCATAGTTATTAGCTAGATGGCTTCTTCTCTCTCTTTGGTTCTCAATACAACGTTCTCCTCGATGTTCTTGGAGATCTATTCGATGTAATACTTTTTGCGGTGTGTTTGCCGAGATCCGATGAATTGTGGGTTTATAATCAAGTTTATCTATGAACAATATTTGATTCTTCTTTGAATTCTTATATGCATGATTTGATATCTTTGCAAGTCTTTTTGAATTATCAGTTTGGTTTGGCCTACTAGATTGATCTTTCTTGCAATGGGAGAAGTGCTTAGCTTTGGGTTCAATCTTGCGGTGTCCTTTCCCAGTGTCAGCAGGGGCAGCAAGGCATGTATTGTATTTTTGCCATCGAGGATACAAAGATGGTGTTTATATCATATTGCTTGAGTTTATCCCTCTACATCATGTCATCTTGCCTAATGTGTTACTCTATTCTTATGAACTTAATACTCTAGATGCATGCTGGATAGCGGTCGATGTGTGGAGTAATAGTAGTAGATGCTGAATCGTTTCAGTCTACTTGACACGGACGTGATGCCTATGTTCATGATCATACCTAGATATTCTCATAACTATGCACTTTTCTATCAATTGCTCGGCGGTAATTTGTTCACCCACCGTAATATATGCTATCTTGAGAGAAGCCACTAGTGAAACCTATGGCCCCCAGGTCTACTTTATATCATATAAGTGTCCGATCTATCGGTAACTTTACTTGAGGCTATATTTTTATTCACCACATGATATGTGTTTTTCTTGGAGCGTCTTGTATGTTTTGAGTCTTTGATTTTTATTTTACCACAATCATCCTTGTTGTACACACTTTTTGGAGATACACACATGAATTGGAATTTATTAGAATACTCTATGTGCTTCACTTATATCTTTTGAGCTAGATAATTTTGCTCTAGTGCTTCACTTATATCTTTTTAGAGCACGGTGGTGGTTTTATTTTATAGAAATTATTGATCTCTCATGCTTCACGTATATCATTTTGAGAGTCTTTTAGAACATCATGGTAATTTGCTTTGGTTAAGAAATTAGTCCTAATATGATAGGCATCCAAGATGGGTATAATAAAAACTTTCATATAGAGTGCATTGAAAACTATGAGAAGTTTGATACTTGATGATTGTTTTGAGATATGAAGATGGTGATATTAGAGTCATGCTAGTTGAGTAGTTGTGAATTGAGAGATACTTGTGTTAAAGTTTGTGATTCCCGTAGCATGCACGTATGGTGACCGTTATGTGATGAAGTCGGAGCATGATTTATTTTTTGATTGTCTTCCTTATGAGTGGCGGTCGGGGACGAGCGATGGTCTTTTCCTACCAATCTATACCCCTAGTGCATCCGTTGCATGGCAATCCCTACTCACTCACATTAATATCTATTGATGGAAATCTCCATAGCCCATTGATACGCCTAGTTGATGTGAGACTATCTTCTCCTTTTTTTGTCTTCTCCACAACCACCATTCTATTCCACCTATAGTGCTATATCCATGGCTCACACTCATGTATTGTGTGAAGATTGAAAAAGTTTGAGAACATCAAAAGTATGAAACAATTTCTTGGCTTGTCATCGGGGTTGTGCATGATTTAAATATTTTGTGTGATAAAGATAGAGCATAGCCAGACTATATGATTTTGTAGGGATAACTTTCTTTGGCCATGTTATTTTGAGAAGACATGATTGCTTTATTAGTATGCTTGAAGTATTATTATTTTTATGTCAATATTAAACTTTTGTCTTGAATCTTTTGGATCTGAATATTCATGACACAATAAAGAAAATTACATTGAAAATTATGTTAGGTAGCATTCCACATCAAAAATTCTGTTTTTATCATTTACCTACTCGAGGACGAGCAGGAATTAAGCTTGGGTTGCTGATATGTCTCCAACGTATCTATAATTTTTGATTGTTCCATGCTATTATATTATCTGTTTTGGATGATTAGTGGGCTTTAATATGCACTTTTATATTATTTTTGGGACTAACCTATTAACCGGAGGCCCAATGCCAGTTGCTGTTTTTTTGCCTATTTCAGTGTTTCGCAGAAAAGGAATATCAAATGGAATCCAAACGGAGTGAAAACTTCATGAGGATCTTTTTTTTGGAACAAACGCAATCCAGGAGACTTGGAGTGGAGGCCAAGGAAGCAACGAGGCGGCCACGAGGTAGGGCGGCACGCCCCCACCCTTGTGGGCCCCTCGTAGCTCCACCGACCTACTTCCTTCGCCTATATATACTCTTATACCCTGAAAACATCCAGGGGAGCCATGAAACCACTTTTCCACCACCGCAATCTTCTGTACCCGTGAGATCCCATCTGGGGACCTTTTCCGGTGATCTGCCAAAGGGGGATTCGATCATGGAGGGCTTCTACATCAACACCATAGCCTCTCCGATGATGTGTGAATAGTTTACCATAGACCTTCGGGTCCATAGTTATTAGCTAGATGGCTTCTTCTCTCTCTTTGGTTCTCAATACAAAGTTCCCCTCGATGTTCTTGGAGATCTATTCGATGTAATACTTTTTGCGGTGTGTTTGCCGAGATCCGATGACTTGTGGGTTTATGATCAAGTTTATCTATGAACAATATTTGATTCTTCTCTTAATTCTTATATGCATGATTTGATATCTTGGTAAGTCTCTTCGAATTATCAGTTTGGTTTGGCCTACTAGATTGATCTTTCTTGCAATGTGAGAAGTGCTTAGCTTTGGGTTCAATCTTGTAGTGTCCTTTCCTAGTGACAGCAGGGCAGCAAGGCACGTATTGTATTGTTGCCATCGTGGATAAAAAGATGGGGTTTATGTCATATTGCTTGAGTTTATCCCTCCACATCATGTCATCTTGCCTAATGTGTTACTTTGTTCTTATGAACTTAATACTCTAGAAGCATGCTGTATAGCGGTCGATGTGTGGAGTTATAGTAGTAGATGCAGAACCGTTTCGGTCTACTTGACACGGACGAGATGCCTATCTTCATGATCATGCCTAGATATTCTCATAACTATGCACTTTTCTATCAATTGCTCGGCAGTAATTTGTTCACCCACCGTAATATATGCTATCTTGAGAGAAGCCACTAGTGAAACCTATGGCCCCCGGGTCTACTTTACATCATATATGTTTTCGATCTACAATTCTAGTTTACTATTTATTTTGCAATTTTTACTTTTCAATCTATACAACAAAAATACCAAAAATATTTATCTTATCATATTAATCAGATCTCACTTTTGCAAAGTGGTCGTGAAGGGATTGACAACCCCTTTATCGCGTTGGTTGCAAGGTTCTTTTTTGTTTGTGCAGGTACTAGGCGATTTGCGTGTAGTCTCCTACTGGATTGATACATTGGTTCTCAAAAACTTAGGAAAATACTTATGCTACTTTGCTGCATCACCCTTTCCTCTTCAAGGGAAAACCAACGCATGCTCAAGAGGTAGCATATTGGTAAGATTGAACTGGTGGGTACATACTTGGTAAGTCCTGAGAGGTAGTTGCTGGGGCACTTCATCTTGGCCAGAGCCCACCCAAAGTCAGCGACGGCGGAGGCGAGCTGTTCCTCCGGGTCGAAGTATGGATCAGTGCCACTGACATATGTACCTACAGGCAACCAGTAAATGGCAGAAGTTAAACTACAATTGCACAAATGATGTGAGATACTGTAAGACATGGGATGCAGCAAACTTTGTCGGCAAACAACAGCATCGGCCATTATGACCCTGCGTAAGTACATGGACAAGCATGTTAAGTACAACAGGGTTAGCATCCACCAAAAATAGCAAATGGGGCAGCATCTCTAGTATATCTTCATTGCGGAGAGTAGCATGGTAGCAAATGGACAGATTAAAAAACTGGATACAACTCACTACAAAAAAAGACACATCCGTGACATTTTGGGATGAACGATTTTTTTCTGTCATACATATGACACTTCTATGACGATAATTGTGACAAAACCCGGTATCATCGTATATGTGGTGGGCTCCTACTTCTATGACAAAAAATCATGACAGAAAATGGGCTTTTCGTCCTGGGCGGGCCGGAGGCGCAGCTGCATGACATTTTTTGGGTCGTCCATGACGGAAAAAACTGTGGTAGAAGCGAGGGCGAGGAAAATTTCGGGGAGTTCCCAGTTACGGTGGGAGGTTGGGGGCTAAGAGATGCGCGTTTCTCTCGTACACGTATGCGCGTGTGTGCGAGGCGTTGGCTCTAACTGAACCCGAGTGAGGCGTTGGGCTCTAACTGAACCCGAGCGATTGCACTGCAGGCTACGCGTTACTGAGCCCGAGCGATCGATCGATGGCTGTTAACTGAACCCGATCGAGCGATTCCTTCGCTACTGCTACTAATTGAAGCCGATCGATGCTGCCTCTGGGATGAACAGTGAGCGTTGCAGGGGGGGTTGGATGAACAGTGAGCGGTGGCGTTGCCTCTGGATGAACAGGACCCTGTGGTGTGGTGGAGGGCTGGATGAACAGTAGACGGTGGAGGGGTGCCTGTGGAGGGGTGGTTGAACAGGACCCCGTGGTGTGGAGGGCTGGATGAACATTAGACGATGGAGGGGTGCCCGTGGAGGGGTGGTTGAACAGTAGCCGGTGGAGTAGCGCGCGGTGGAGGCTGGATGAACAGGAGCCCGTGGAGGCTCGAGGAGGTCGACGGTAGCCCGTGGAGGCTGGAGGAGGTCGACGGTGGAGATGAACAATATCCCGTGGAGTCCCGTTTTGTGGTACGCCACACCCCTCCTGATGAACAGGACCCCCGTTTCGACCGTAGGAGGTCCGTTTCGTCCGTTTTGCGGTACGCCACACCCCTCCCGATCAACAGGACCCCCGTTTCGACCGTAGGAGGTCCGTTTCCTCCGTTTTGCGGTACGCCAGAACCCTCCCGATCAACAGGACCCCGTTCCGAACGTAGGAGGTCCGTTTCCTCCGTTGTGCGGTACGCCATGCCTCGTTTCCATCGCCTGTTCCATCCAAGCCCTCCCGATGAACACGACCACGCATTCCGTTCTGACCCAGCCGGTTGGCTCCCACGCGTTCCGTTGCCTCCCGATGAACACGACGCATTCCGTTGCCTCCCCATGAACACGACGACGACGCTGTTTCTCCATTCCGACCCAGCCATGTACACGAGCCCTGGCCGTACGTATGCGCGAGTAGGCGTTCGAGACCCCGCCCGTATGTACACATATGTGGCCGTATTTTCTTTCTTGCACCCTGCCGCTGTACGTACGTGTACATGCTACGTGCGCGCCTCTACTACGACACGTACGCGCCTCTACTACGACACGTGCACGCCTCTACATCCACCAGTATATATGTACGTACACGTTCGCGACCAGAATGACAACGCTACGTATGCATCGACCAGGTGGGTCCCGACTGTCAGGCACTTCCTTGCCTGCGAAGATGTAGCTGGTGGGTCCCAATAGTCAGGGGGGCGAATCATTTTTTTGCCCAGACGCACTTCCTTGCGTGCGAAGATGTAGCGGTGGGTCCCAGCAGTCAGGGGCAAACGTTTTTTCACGAAATACGGTGACCCGTCTGGTGGGTCCCCGCAGTCAGGTGGAGGAATAATTATTTTACACATAATAAGGAGGCACTTCCTTGCTGCGGCCGTGGACCCAGCTGTCAGCCTCTCCACGTACAGTCCACATCCGATGGAAGTTGTTCCTTGACCACATTGACCACGCTGCGCCGAGAGCACCAGGGCGGTGGACGACGGCAAGGCCTAGGAAGGGGACGACACGGAGCCGGGGAAGACGTGACAGTGGATGCCCATGCGTAGAGGAGTACGAGGGTTCACTGGTTCGCTGCGGTGTGAGGCTGCCGTCGCCGCAGAATAACAAGGGTGTGGGTGAGTAGAGGGATGGCATGGCCAGCGGTGGGAGTAGTAGGGGGCGGTGAGGCCTCCGCCGCATCGCAGCCGGCCACGGGAGGCAGGAGCACGAGGCACGACCGGTGCTGGTTTCGGCGGCTGGAGCAAGAAGACCAGAGGTTGAAGAAGCACTACGGCCGTTGGATGGACATCGTACGGTCACTGGAGCTAGAATCGTGCATATTGACTAAGTTGACAAAGCCCTCCGTCCCCGTCAACTTAGTAGGCCCACAAGTCAGCCTGCCACTATACTGGGTCCCAGCTAACAGGGGGAGTATTCATTTTTTTGTGCGTAATAAGGAGGCACTTCCTTGCGTGCGAAGATATAGCTGGTGGGTCCGAGCTGTCAGCGGCGGTAACGTTTTTTTCACGAAATACAGAGGCCCTTTTGGTGGGTCCCTGATGTCAGGTGGAGGAATCATTATTTTGCGTCTAATAAGGAGGCATTTCCTTGCATGCGGCCGTGGACCCATCTGTCGGCCTCTCCATGTACAACCCACTTCAGATGCATGTCGGTCGTTGACCATGTTGACCAGGCCGCGCCGAGAGCACCAGGGCGGTGGACGACGGTGAGGCCTAGGAAGGGAACGACACAGAGGCAGGGAAGACTCGGCAGTTGTTTTCCACACGGAGGGGAGTACGACTGTACGAGGGTTTACTGGTTCGTCTGCCGTCGCCGGAGAATAACAACAGGTTTGGGTCAGTAGAGGGATGGCTAGGCCAGCGATGGGAGTACGGTGGGGTGGTGAGGCCTGCGCGGCAGCACAGTCGGCCGCGGGGAGGAGGGAGCAGGCAGTTTGTTTGAGCGGCTGGAGCAAGAAGAGCAGAGATTGAAGAAGCACGACGGCCGTTCGATGGACATCCAACAGTCACTGCTTGTGCGTCAACCTTTTTTTAGGAAAGCCTCAAATCTGTGAAAAACAGCATACAGCTCATCTGCCATTATTTCTAATAATTTACAGCCCATTTGCTAATTCTTAAGGTTTTTTTGGAGCCCATATTCTTTTTGTTAGCATTACAACCCATATTGTGGCCACGGTTAAAAAATTATACGAAATTTTGCATATTTCGGTGCGGTCTGAACTGTTTTTAATCCCGAAATTTCGACTCACATTCAAACTGATTTTAAAAATAAATGTATATCAATATAAAATCCAACAAATTCTCCACGCATAAAAATTAATGTAATTTAAACTCTCGAAATGAAAAAAAGATATTTGAAACTAATTGCCAGTTTGATGTGTTTTAAAAATGTACATCCCATTTCTCATTACTCATGGGCCATTTTCTCGGCCAGCCGAATGAAAGCTCTCCTCGTCTTGAAAGATTTGCAGCCCAACATGCCCGACAAAGCGACTTACTTGGCAAATCACAAAAAAACTGGGCTGTGGCCGTGGACCCAGCTGTCAGCCTCTCCACGTACAGTACTCTTCCGATGGAAGTCATTCCTTGACCATGTTGACCATGCCGCGTGGAGAGCACCACGGCGGTGGACGACGGCGAGGCCTAGGAAGGGGACGACGCGGAGCCGGGGAAGACGCGACAGTGGAAGCCCGCGTGGAGAGGAGTACGAGGGTTCATTGGTTCGGCTGCGGTGTGAGGCTGCCGTTGCCGTAGGGCCTGGCCAGCGGTGGGAATAGTAGGGGCGGTGAGGCCTTCGCGGCAGCACAGCCGGCCATGGGAGGCAGGAGCATGCGGCACGACCGGCGCTGCTTTGGGCGGCTGGAGCAAGAAGACCAGAGGTTGAAGAAGCACTACGGCCGTTGGATGGACATCGTACGGTCACTGGAGCTAGAATCGTTCATATTGACTAAGTTGACAAAGCCCTCCGTCCCCGTCAACTTAGTAGGCCCACAAGTCAGCCTCCCACATTGGTGGGTCCCAGCTAGCAGGGGGTATTCATTTTTTTTGTGCATAATAAGGAGGCACTTCCTTGCGTGCGAAGATATAGCTGGTGGGTCCGACATGTCAGCGGGGGGGGGACGTTTTTTCACGAAATACAGAGGCCCTTCCGGTGGGTCCCAGCTGTCAGGTGGAGGAATCATTATTTTGCACGTACAGTCCATGTCCGATGGATGTCATTCGTTGACCATGTTGACCAGGCCGCGCCGAGAGCACCATGGAGGTGGACAACGGCGAGGCCTAGGAAGGGAACGACACGGAGCCGGGGAAGACTCGGCAATGGTTGCCCACGCGGTGGGGAGTACGAGGGTTTACTGGTCCGGCTGCCGTTGCTGGAAAATAACATGAGGTGTGGGTGAGTAGAGGAATGGCCTCGCCAGCAATGAAGTAGGGTGGGGCGGTGCGGCCTGTGCGGCAGCACAGCCAGCCACGGGAGGCGGGAGCAGGCAGTCCCACCAGAGCTGGTTTGGGAGGCTGGAGCAATAAGATCAGATATTGAAGAAGCAGCACGGCCGTTGGATTAACATCCAACGGTCACTACTGCTAGAATCGTTTGTGGACTAAGTTGACAAAGCCAAAGTACACGTCAACCTAGTAGACCCACAAGTCAGCCTCCAAATCTGTCCCAAACAACATACAGCCCGAAATTTCTAGCTAGATTCAAATTAATTTTAAATCTAAATATACCTTAATTTAAATTCAATGAAACTTTACCCGCACAAAAACAATGAAATTTAAAATATCAAAATCCGAAAGAAAACAGTATTTTGGAACTAATTGCCTGTTTGCTGTATTTTTCCATTTTACAACCCATTTATTATTACTTATAGCCCATTTTCTGGGCAAAATGCTGTTGGGGATCGTAGCAGAAATTTAAAATTTTCTACGCATCACCAAGATCAATCTACGGAGTCATCTAGCAACGAGAGGGAGAGGAGTACATCTACATACCCTTGTAGATCGCGAGCGGAAGCGTTCAAGAGAACGGGGTTGATGGAGTCGTACTCATCGTGATCCAAATCACCGATGATCCCAGCGCCGAACGGACGGCACCTCCGCGTTCAACACACGTACGGAGCGAGGACGTCTCCCGCGCCTTGATCCAGCAAGGAGGAGGGAGAGGTTGAGGAAGAGGGCTCCAACAGCAGCACAACGGTGTGGTGGTGGTGGAGCAGCAGTACTCCGGCAGGGCTTCGCCAAGCTCTTGCGGAGGAGGAGAGGTGTTGGGGAGGGAAGGGGCTGTGCCTTGGATGTGGTGTGCAGCCCTCCCCTTGCCCTTCTATTTATAGGGGAAGGAGGAAGGGGGCCGGACCCCTCTAGATGAGATCTAGAGGGGGGAGCAAGGGGAGGGGGCTTGGCCCCCAAGCAAGGGGGGCGCCCCCCTTAGGGTTTCCCCCCAACCCTAGGCGCATGGGCCCAAGGGGAGATGCGCCCAGCCCATGTAGGGCTGGTTCCCTTTCCTCTATGGCCCATTAGGCCCTCCGAGAGAGGTGGCCCCTCCCGGTGGACCCCCGGAACCCCTCCGGTGGCCCCAGTACAATACCGATATGCCCCCGAACCTTTCCGGTGACCGTATGACAACTTCCTACATATATATCTTCACCTCCGGACCATTCCGGAACTCCTCGTGACTCGGGGGGTCTCATCCGGGACTCCGAACAACATTCGTTAATCACATACAAGTCTTCCTAATAACCCTAGCGTCATCGAACCTTAAGTGTGTAGACCCTACGGGTTCGGGAACCATGCAGACATGACCGAGACAACTCTCCGGCCAATAACCAACAGCGGGATCTGGATACCCATGTTGGCTCCCACATGTTCCACGATGATCTCATCGGATGAACCACGATGTCGAGGATTCAAGCATTCCCGTATATAATTCCCTTTGTCAATCGGTACGTTAATTGCCCGAGATTCGATCGTCGGTATCCCAATACGTTGTTCAATCTCGTTACCGGCAAGTCACTTTACTCGTTCCGTAATGCATGATCCCGTGACCAACTACTTAGTCACACTGAGCTCATTATGATGATGCATTACCGAGTGGGCCCAGAGATACCTCTCCGTCATACGGAGTGACAAATCCCAGTCTCGATTCATGCCAACCCAACAGATACTTTCGGAGATACCTGTAGTGCACCTTTATAGCCACCCAGTTACGTTGTGACATTTGGTACACCCAAAGCACTCCTACGGTATCCAGGAGTTGCACAATCTCATGGTCTAAGGAAATGATACTTGACATTTAGAAAAACTCTAGCAGACGAACTACACGATCTTGTGCTATGCTTAGGATTGGGTCTTGTCCATCACATCATTCTCCTAATGATGTGATCCCGTTATCAATGACATCCAATGTCCATGGTCAGGAAACCGTAACCATCTATTGATCAACGAGCTAGTCAACTAGAGGCTCACTAGGGACATGTTGTGGTCTATGTATTTACACATGCATTACGATTTCCGGATAACACAATTATAGCATGAACAATAGACAATTATCATGAACAAGGAAATATAATAATAACCATTTTATTATTGCCTCTGGGGCATATTTCCAACAAATGCATCCCTCCTCGTCTTGAAAGATTTCCGGCCCAGCAGGGCATAGAAAAGCAAGTAGGCCTACGTTGGTTATTTTGCAAAAAACAAAATAGCTGGCTAGCCATTTTCAGAAAGGAAAAAAACAAACTAGGTTGGTCATGTGCTAAACATATGAAATAAAAGCCTGGGCTAGACGGGCCACGGGTCCCGCACAACCCAGTTGATACCCTTCTCCGTCCCGAAAAAACAAAATTACTGCGCGCGCTACTCGGTCCCTACTGTCATCCTCACCATGTACAGTCATCTCCTTATTCCTCTCGGTTGTTGACCATGTTGACTACACCGGAGGGCGGCACCGCGGCGAGCAAAGCAAGGCGGAGGACGATGGTGAGGCCTCGGACGGGAACGAACAGGAGCCGGGGAAGATTACAGCCAGCCGTGGGAGGCGGGAGCAGGCGGTCCCGCCGGCGTTGGTTTGGCTTTGGCGGCTCGAGGAAGAAGAAACTGAAGAAATGCGACAGCCGTTGAATGTCAATCCAATGGTCAAGGTTGGCACAATCGTTTGTTGACTAAGAGGACACCAAGTAGCATACTTTTTTATATATAGAAAGAAAATCAAAGATTTGGGAAGGCATACAGAACAAGCTAGTGTACCAGTAAAGAGACGTTGCCGAGTTTTAGAAAAAACAAAGACGTGCTCCTGTAGCTGGTTCGAATCCAAACCTAGACTATGACTATATATGGTGCTATGCTACTCTGCAAGTAATGAAACTGACATATCCAACGTTCACTTCTCCTCTTCTCTACTTACTCTGCCTAGCATCAGAAGCTCTGGCCGCAGCAACCATGTCCACTGGCTGCTCATCCACCTGCTCTTCAGCAGGCAACAACCAGATATGCACCAAGTCACCACTCGTACCATCCCCTGTGGGTCTCATCACACCCCCGCTGGCACGCGCAGCGTAGCCGATTGCTCATCGCAACCCGCTGCCATTGGTGTGGTGCCACTGCTGCAAATCACGCAGAGTCATCCGTCGCGTCTCAACCACAATCCGCAACCCTGGCCGAGTCTTCTACAAATGCCCGAATCATGGGGTAATAATATGTTTAAGTGTTGTTTTGCTGCTTTCAGTTGCTGTTTTTTTAATAGTTTGGTTGATGATCTTCCAATTTGATTCGTGCAGATAAGGGAAGATTCGTGTGATTTGTATTTCTGGGAAGTTGCTGATGTGGGGGAATGCAACTACGCTGATCATTTGGTTAGCCGAGGAATCCCAATACCAGCAGGTTGGGGTGTTGGACAAGTAACTGAAGGAACGACAGAAGAGGAAGATGCAGAGCAGAAGGTTAAAGATGCAGTTCCTCTGACATGGCCAAGCAACAGCTGCTGAACGGCCTTGACAGCAATGAGGAGATGAAAGAGCTTGTGAAGATAATGGGCAAAATCGATGTGCTCTATAGGATGATTGTCTCTTTATTTGCAGCATATGTAGCACTCGTGATGCATTCAGTGGCTACAACATGAGCACTTCGCTAAAACTAGTAATGAATGAAACCTGTGTAGCAAGCTGGGCGTAGTGTTGTGAACATCTAATGATTTCCATTAACGGTAATCAGGGGGTATCCCCTTTTGCTCATATAAATAAATAAATAGCAGAGGCCCTGTCGGGTCAGCTTTGTTCTCATTCGAAGACGTCGAGCAAATTGCAGTCCAACAGCAAGCTATGTCATCAAATTCAAGTTTCACAGCCAATTATGAGTACAACTAAACAACAATGTCATCATGTTTTAGTTGTCATACAATCACCAAACACAAATCAGCATACATAACAAGTGATGTTCTCACAGCAAAATACTAAACAACATGTTCATCAGGTTTTAGTTGTCATGGCAAACACAATTTCACATAGTAGATAAAAAAACGTCTTCTGACACGCAAATACGAAAAAAGCAATGTAATCATCATCCGCAGTAGCATCATCAACATCGTTGCCATGTGTATCAGTCTGAATCGTAATTCCCCATGGTGTCATCTTCTTCTTCGCCCTCAACGTCCTCGAACGTTGGCTTCTTCTTGATCAACTCTTGTACGTCCACAGCACGACAGACAATCTTTTCACCGGCGTCATTGACGTGATGGTTCTCAAAGATATTAGGAACATATGTGTTATCTTGTACATCAGGAGCAGTGTAAGCATCATCTTGTTGTGCAACTTCATTAAACGAATTCCTCTGCTCAAACCTTTGCAATACTCTCCAGTCATCGCTACGTGCAAATGTGTCTTCCAAGAAAAATATCTGTGTTGCTTGATTTGCCAAAATAAAAGGCTCGTTGGTATGGTACACCGCCTTGACATTGATGGATTTGAAATAATCATCAGCTTTGGGTTTTGCGATCCTGGAAAACAGGTTATACCAACGACAGCACAACAGAACCACACACCGATGATCCTCGAAACTGGAGATATACTGCAACTGAACAATTTCTGTTATGTTAGCATACATTTCAGTTGTCTCTTTGTCATACGTATCCGTGCTCATGATGGCACTGTTTTGTGTCTTCCTGCCTTCGTCTCGTGCAAGGGTGTTGTAGCGCACATCTCCAACAACGCAAGATTCATAATGTCTTACCCGAGTATCAGGACCCATTGCTAGTGAGTAAAGGGCATCATCAACTGCCTACCATCCTCCCGCATCTTCTTAACCTATGGTTAGAAAATAGACAAGCTGATGATCTTATGTACTCAATATATTAAAAAAACTGACAGTGCACTTCAAAAGCTTACATGGTTCTTGAACCATTTCGCAAATCCTGCCATAACCAGTTTGTCAATTTTCTTGGATTTTGCGGCAGTAACTCCTCTTTGTAGATGCTGCACAACATAGTGATCGCATCAAACATCTAAATATATAAGAATGTGCTACAAGTTTAGTAGATTACGATGTATAAGCTGCAGTACCGCACTTACTTGATATAAGGTAGTATCTTAGGACAATTATTCAACAGATACCAAACCATTTTGTCCAAATCTTTAGGTTTGTCCTCTTGTCGACTCTTCCGTGTAACTCGAACAGAATAATCGAAAACATTGAGCCCGGGATTGTCTTCACCCACCTCTTTGCTAAGCTGATCAGCTATTTCAATGTATTTTGGGCAGAATGTCAACGCTTCTGTAGCAATGTAGGCCTCTGCAATGGAACCCTGGGGTCTAGCTCTGTTCCTAACATAGCCCTTGAAAGTGCCTAGCCGCCTTTCAATAGGGTACATCCAGCCATACTGTACTGGACCTCTAAGTAGTGCCTCATCAGGTAGATGAACAACCAAATGCACCATCACATCAAAGAAGGCTGGAGGATATATCTTCTCAAGGTCGCATTGGATAGTTGGTATCTTGTCTCTAAGACGCTCCAAAGCATCTATCCTGATATTCCTACTGCAGAGTTCCCTGAAGAATTGTCCCAACTCTGCAACTGCTCTATATAAGTTAGGGCGGCCCAATCCTCTAAGGATAACAGGTAAAACCCTTTGAAGTTGGACGTGGCAGTCATGAGTTTTCAACCCTTGTACCTTGTTTCCATCTGCACTGACTCTCCTTTCAGGGCTGGAAGCAAATCCATGTGGGAATCTCACATGTGACAGGACCTCGTAGAATTCTTTTCTTTTTACCTTGTCCAAGACGTACACAGCTGGTGCCATATCCCGTGGTTTACCTTCATCTTGCATCTGCAAATCCTTTCTGATACCCAGGTGTGTCAAATCAATCCTAGATTTTAAGGTATCTTTCGTCTTGCCTTCAATATTAAGAAGTGTGCCGATAACGCTGTCACATATATTTTTCTCGATGTGCATCACATCAAGATTATGCCGCAGATCCAAATCTTTCCAATACTCCAAGTCCCACAAAGTGGACCTACGGGTAAACAATAATCTCTCTTCTACCCTGCCACACTTCCTTTCCCCGCTACCATTACCAGGATGGTTTCCTGGTGTAATATGCCTAACCTTCTCTAATTCCACTTGCAACTCATCGGCGGTGAGCCTCTTTGGCGCATCACGGTTTTCATGCTTTGCATTGAACACATGTCTTCGGTATTTTCTAGGATGAGGCTTGTCCTTTGCAAGGAAACGGCGGTGTCCAATGTAACAGATCTTGCTAAGTATTGCGTATGATAGCGGATTCCTGTCACAGTGAACACATCCATTGTAACCATGTGTCGTTCGCCCTGACATAGTGCCCAAAGCCGGATAATCATGGATGCACCAAATTATAACAGCACGCATAAAGAAATCAGCTGGTGGGCTGCTATATAGGTCTCGAGTGAGAACACCCTTCCATAGCTATTGAAGTTCCTCCACAAGAGGCTCCATGAACAAATCAAAATTCTTTCCAGGACTTTTTGGACCTGGGATGAGCAAGGCCATCATGTAGTTTGATTCTTTGGTGCAGACATTTGGAGGCATGTTGTAAGGGATAACAAGCACTGGCCACATGCTACATGTGCCGCTCTGGTGGCCAAATGGGTTAAATCCATCTGGAGCTAAGCCAAGTCTAATGTTTCTCGGGTCAGCAGTAAACTCTTTGTGTTTATCATTGAAGCTTTTCCACTCACTATCATGAGATGGATGGCTCATTACATTCTGATCTCTGTACTCTTGGTTCCTAGAATGCCATAGTACATCCTCACTTGTTTCAGCATCATGAAACAACCTCTGCAATCTTGGTGTAATTGGAAAATATCTCAGAACATTATGAGGAATCCTCTTCACAGCATCGCCATCTTTCCATCTTGATGATTTGCATTTCGGGCATTCACTTAAGTTGGCATAATCCTTCCGGAACAGAACACAATTATTCTTACAAACATGGATCATATCATATCCAATTCCAACTGCATGAAGGAAATTCTTCATTTTACTGTAGGTGTGTGGCAGCTCAGACGCATCTAGGAAAGATTTGCGGAAAGCAGCCAACATCGCATCAAATGATTTGTTGGTCATCCGCTCAGATGTCTTCACCTGAAGAAAGGTGACCATAGCTGAGAATACTGACAGCTTATTTCCTGGGGTGACAACAACGTTGCATTGTTCCAACATGCGAGCCCACCGTTTTTCTTCTGCAGGTGAAAGTTCACGGAATGCACGAGCATTTCGTAGCATTGTTTCAATGTTGGTCAAACTCACTGGCTCCTCCGCCACCACCTCCTCCTCCTCTTCCGCCTGAGCATCAGGCAGATCAAGATGGTGATCTACTGCTTCCACGTAGTCAATAACATTGACGTTCACAGCTTCACCATGATGAACCCACCTAGTATATGTGACCGACATCCCATACAAGTGTAGATGATTTTGCACAGTTGACTAGGGTCTTGTAACTGAATTCATACAACTGCTACACGGGCAGAGCACATCTGATTTTGGACCACCGTACTCAGCTCTGATAAAGTTCATGAAGTTTTCAACCCCCTCGACATATGCAGCGGAGAATCTTCGAGCAGAAGTTATCCAAGTCCTATCCATCTGTTAGACATACAAATTAGTTCTTGTACTAGATATTACAGGAAAAACATATATGCTTTTTTATGAAGTCCAGAAAAAAAAATCCTAGGTCGATGTCTAAAGCTATGCAAGATATTTGGACGAGCAGATCTAAGTAACGAAATATATGTAAAGCTAATTCAGCAAACAGATTTGAGTGCCAAATTATGGCAGGCTATTTCAGCAGTCAATGAGGTGGAGCACACAGCCATCGAACTATCGAAGGCCATCGCAGCAACAAAGATCGAGTATAAAACGGTGTAGAGCTATTTCACGTAACAGATTGGCTACTAGACCATGGAAATCTACGTCACAATAAATACATGGCAGGATATTTTAGCAACTAAGCGGCCTTGGCATGCCATCTCAGCTAAGCAGATTGAGTGCAGAACAGGGCAAGGAAGCTTCTTAAGCAGAGCATATTGACAGTAAACTACTTAGGTAAACAGTGAGATTAACAGCGTCTATCAGCTAACATTCAACGCTACATCGACATGAACGGGGCCTCAGTCTAGAATGCGTGTACCGTGGGAGAAGTTGACCGCCGTGCGTCTCCACACGAACGTCGCCAGCAGTGGCGGCGCTGACCGCCGTGCGCCTCCACAAGAACGTAGCCAGAGGTGGCGGCGCGGCTAGAGGACGGCAGTCTACGAGAGCGTACTGTGGGAGCAAGAGGATCGCCGAACCGCGGCGCCGACATATCGGCGCGGCAGGGAGGGCGGCTTTGGCAGAGCGAATGGAGTGGAGGGGGACGGGGGAGGGGGGTTTGGGGAATATTATTGGCTAGTTGGCCGAAGGGCGGTTGAATCAGATTTGGGGGGAATTTTTGGGTATGTGTGTGTGTGGGGGGGGGATTTTTCGTGCGGTGGGCGGGGGGAGTTTGGCGCATGGTCGGTTTCTCCAAGTGCAGTCCCACATGTCAGTGAAGAGGCAAGCCGAAGCGCGTTCCGTTTACGTGAGCCATGTGCAGGACCGAACGTGTGTGGGGTGCAATGCGACCACGACAGGAGTGTTGTGAGTGTACCGCCTTTTTTCCTTTTAAACTAGGTGCTTCGCCCCCTTAAAAGAATTATGTTGCTTCGTGCGATCCATCGATACTACTACTAGTAATCCGGTAATCCCGACTAAAACGGCGCGGCCGGGTCTTTTCCCGCACGATATGCTGGGAGGTTGGCTTAGTTTGGTTTTTTAGGACGAGTAATGCTACACCTACGTAATCCCAGTTACGTAATTAACGTAATGTGAAACGTGTGAGCTGTTCATTCTAGATTGGGGGGAGGGAGGGGCCCACCACCATGAAAATCAGGGGAGGAGAGAGAGAGGCAATTTATGTTAACCCTTTCGTAGGTTCCCGTAGATGTAGAAAGATGTGAAATGTGTGAATGTGTAGTGGACGTACTATTGGAGTGCCTAAGATAATTTGTGTATGTATAGACCCTATGTGTTTATTTTACTTCGCATGTTAGATTTGTCTCGGTTCAATAAAAAGCAGAGTTGCTGATGATGGTGTGCCTGTCATCCTGCAATATAGGCCGTCCGATCTATATCTAACGGATAGGAAGGAAACTATGACAATTTACCCGCACTCCTCTCCACATTTGCAGATAAGGCTTTCCCTCGTTCATCCTTTTCTCCCACAAGATCTCGATCTTCCGTGCAACGCACGGGCATCTTGCTAGTACTCCTACAATATGTATATTATTGTGAAAGTTCATATACACCGGCCGAGATTAATGCAAACACGACAGATTTTCATTACATTTCGAACTTTTATAGGACAGGAAAATAAAAGAAACCCGACCCTAAACCTATTCTACGGCGGCGACCGACGTCCTCCATCTGCGATCTCTATGTACGGGGGCGGGGTTTAAGACCCGTGAAGTGAAGGTGCGGTCTCCGGTGAGGAAGAGTAGAACACGGGATACGGACCGGCTAGTTGGCACACCATGCCCTGCCGCCTCCCATGCCCTACTCATCCTCGGAGGAGTCCCCGACCTCGGCGGTGCCGGACGTTGGACGGCAGCAAGTAGGACACGTGGCTCACGGTGCTCCCATCGTTGGCCGCTAGCGTGGCCACCGCTTGTGCGGTCGCGTCCGCGTCCGGCTATGCCGCTATTGCGTCGCGAGAGGCGACTTGAGCGAGGGCGGCGACCTCGAGCTTCATCCCCGAAGACAAGCTCTCCCGCAGAGCGTTCGCACTTGCGTTCATGGCGGATGTGGTGCCAGGTAGGAGGACGATGCGCTATGATGTGGAGGTTAGCTGGGCGTTGCCGCTTTAAGTAGTGCATTACGGTCAGGCCAAGCGTCCGGGTGCATCATTAAGTCACCGGAGTTGGTTCCTCGGGCACCGAGCCTCTTAACGACGACATACGAACGGACGGCATGAATGCGGGCAGCTGGCGCCGGCTGGGAACGCACCGCGCGACGGCGCGAGGGACAAGGGTTTTGGTGTGCCAGGGTAGTCAGCTGTGGTCGAGGCAACGTTGGAGATGCCCTTTGCTCACATGCGATCCCTGCATGTCATTGAAAAATCAAGACGACTCGGCATGGTCTCAGGTCCAGAGGATGCAGTTGGCTGCGCTACACCACTCCGTGGATGCGTCGTGGCGCCCCGTGCATCCTCGACGAGCCGGGTATTGGGGTGTGTTTGGATTGTGGCCAAAGTGCACCTTACCAATATTTTGGTCATGACCCAAAGATTGGTCTTTGTTTGGATGGTTGCCATTTTTTTGGCATGCCAATGAACTCTAGCCAACTCTAGTTCATTTTCTTTCCAATGTCGGCCAAATCATGGGCAACCAATACCTCAACCAAAATTTTGGTCATGACCCAAAGATTGGTCTTTGTTTGGATGGTTGCCATTTCTTTGGCATGCCAATGAACTCTAGCCAATTCTAGTTCATTTTTCTTGCCAATGTCGGCCAAATCATGGGCAGCCAATACCTCAACCAAAATTTTGGCTACCCAATGCTTTGATGGGGCAACCTTGGGCACAAACCAAACATACCATTGGTCGTGCCACAGCACTAACGCCACCCTCGGCACACTGAAACCGACCGTGTCTAGCTACGACATGAGCGTGTCGCTCACCGCAGTCGCCATGTCCAGAGGCGGTGCTGGAGCTGCGCCCCGTTGTTGGCCCCAACGACCCACATGAACGGTTGTCGGTGGCGAGGAGGTCATGGGCCAGCTCCTCCATTGGACTAGTCTGCGCTACGTCGTCCCGACGGGTGTGTCCCACATGTCGGTTTCCCTGTTTTCCCGGCCATATTCGAGCGTCAGTGCTCCGCATTGCGCATTAGGCCTTTCACTATGTAGGCCAAGCGAGACAACTTATTGTTTATTTGAGCCGTTGAAGTATAATCATGTGGCGTTTGCTTATTTCTCGTTCCTCTCCAACCCTCTTGTCCATCGATCATGTCGCCCTCCAGTCGAGTCTATCCTCCCGCAAGCCTCATTTGAACATTCCACCGAGTATCATTCGCATGTACCCACCCTAGTCCTCTTTCAATAGATCTCCGGACCCCGAGATGAAATCGAGAGGGAATGAGTGGGGGCACATGATACCTAAGGCGGATTCGAAATTTTGAACCGGTGATCATAGCATCCACAAATCATATATAAAGGGTATTCAATGTTCGTTTCGTTTTTGAATGTACAATATACTCCCTCCTATCCTTTCTAGTTTACATATAAGTTTTATGTGTAGTCAAAGTATCTCTACTTTGATCAAAAAGGTATCAACATTCAACAACGCCCAATCAATATTGTTATATTCGTACGTACTCCTAGATTTGTACTCGAGATGGTTTCCAATTTGACTATTGACAAGATTAATAGTACATGAGATGTATAATGTGAAAATTATACCATTGGAAACTCCTTTCACATACGAATTTGACCGTATGCTTTTTGTAAGTTGCATGTCATATATTATTACTCTAACATTTGGTCAAATTTAGCCTCGAAAAACGCATTAGACCCTGTATGCTTTGTGTAAGTTGCATGTCATATATTATTACTCTAACATTTGTGTAAGTTGCATGTCATATATTATTACTCTAACATTTGGTCGAAGTAGTATAGTGGAAGTGGATCCTCTGACGTAGGTATCCCTGCCTTACCCTCCCTTTTGGTCACTTACTGGAGGACCCCATGCTTGCTAGGCCCCGCATGTCAGTTACTCAACGGGTTCGGCCACGTCAGGGGATCCTCATCTGTAGTATACTCCCTCTGTTTTTATTTACTCCGCATAAAATGGAGGGAGTGGTGGTATAATAAATGACGCGGGCCGGGGAGGGGAGGGACGTCGGTTTGCTCTCAACTGTGGTCCCACAAGCGAGCGAAAACGCAAGACGAAGCGCATTCCATTCGGTGAGCGATGTGGAGGGTCCAGCGTGCCGGGCTGCAACGCGAACGCGACAAGAGCGATGTAAAGTCAAAACCGATTGACCGGTCGTCACCGAAACCACTATTCACACCAGAACCTTCGCTGCTCGGCCTACGCCAGCCACTGCCCTAAAACCACACCAAATCTCCAGCCCATTCCCCTACCTTTCAATCCCCTAGCCCGCATCAAGCGTCCCCTAGTTCGCCGGAAAGCCATGGTGCGCCGCAAGATCACTTACTAAAAGATGCTGACGCCGGAGCACCGCGCAAAAATCGCGGCGGCTGTCGGCGCCACAGACCTCCGTTCCCAAGCTCGCTTTGTGGCTGGCCAATCCCCGAGTTCTCTGGAGCGAAGCTACGAGGAGGAAGACGATCCAATGTTCATGGCGGAGGTCGCGGCGCAGAAGGCCCCCGATGGGTATGAGACGATGGACGTCGACTTCGTGCCGACGTCCGAGTCCCCCATGGTGCAGGCGGACCAGCGGTTCAACATGGCGATACTAAAGGAGGACCAGGAGGCAGAGGCTCAACTCGACGCGGAGCGCGCGCATGCCGCTGCCATCGAGGCTCTCCTGTAGGCGGAACCGGATGTCGTGGATGTGAACCGGGCAGCGGAGGCTCAACTCGAGGCGGAGCGCGCGGATGCCGCTGCCATCGAGGCCCTCCTGCAGGCGGAACTGGACGTCCTGGACTTGAACCGGGCGGCAGAGGCTCGACTCGACGCAGAGCGCGCGGATGCCGCTCTCATCGATGCCCTCCTGCAGGCGGAACCGGACGTCCTGGACTTGAACCGTGCAGCGGAGGCTCGACTCGATGTGGAGCGCGCGGATGCCGCTGCCATCGAGGCCCTCTTGCAGGCGGAACCGGACGTCCTCGACTTGAACCGGGCTGTGCTCTCATCCGTGCAGTGCGCCCGCACGCTTCGCTTGAACGAGTAGCTGGAGGCCGAGGACAACCGTGCGCAAGTGTACCTCCTTCTCATTTTGAAAACTTTAGGCAAGCTTGGAAAAAATGTGTGGCGAAGTTTGGCAATGCAAGGCCTAGACCCAAACAGGATAAGTACATACGTACTAGGAGTACTAGTGTTAAAAAAGAAAGGCGGGGTTTTCCTTTGCGAGATTTAATCGATACAAATCCTCGTTTCACGTGTCAATTAATGCGTATTTTTTTCTCCAAAGACCAAAGAGCTAACCATCTCACTCCTCATCGCTTGATTAATGCAATGCTATGCAAACCAACCTTCTCACTTCCGCATGCATGCATGCAGGGGATATTAATGTCCTTGGTTGCTAACCCCATCAATTTTGCCTCGATTAGTGTTAGTGGCCCTTTGAAAATTGTAATTTTGATATACTGGCCTTGTGTACAAAAAATGGAGGTAGTAACTATATTTGACTTCCTTCCCCATTGCGGTGACGTCGACGATATCTTTTTTTGGTGGTTTGGCGAAGTGCGTTCGACGGAGAACACCATTGAGGGAGAACACGGTAAGTCGTTCGCAAGTGCTGCCTGCAAGCCGAGACAACCGCCTTATTTGCATCCAGGAAGTCCTTTACTAGTACTACTAGGAGTACTAGTGCGGTGAGATGGTTTCTCAAAGAAGACGATGGAGAAGCAGAGTCAGTGAAGAGTGAAATGATGGTTGCTTCGTCCGTGCTTTTGTGATTTGATGCCTCACTGCTTTGTGATTTGTGATAGAAGGGACAGGGGAGTAGACTCTGTGCTCTATACTGTACTACATGCGTCCAAGCATGGGAGAAAGAGGAGAGACGTTGCATTTTTCTATTCCTTCAATCAATCAATCAGGGAGCTTCGGTTCCATCTTTTTGGCTTTGGCAACACCGTCCACAATGGTTCCCACGATGCCAAAAGCTATTTTCACATTTGGCTACACATTGTGGATGCCCTTAACCGTACCACTTGGTTTTTCTCCTGTGTGCTATCTATACAAATCTCAATTATATTGATCTAAAAAATTATAGAATCAAGATTAGTAAAAAGGAGATGATTTTGCCGCGCGGATGGCGGGGGAGGTTTCTTATTTGAGCAATGCTACATCCACGTAATGGTTTGTGCAAAAATACGAACTGATGTGATGTGGGACTATTTGATTGGATGAAAGGAGAGGATTAGGCCCACCCCACCTGAAAATCAGGGGGGCATATATAGATTAGATGGAAAGTATACGTAGCAGCTACGTAGCCCTTTGTAAGTCTAGGATTAGGCTTCTTATTTTCGGAGGACGTTGTCCTAGCGGTTTTCTAACATGTGGTCCCATGTGTCGGTGCTTTACCAAGCCGATCCGCGTCCCACATGAGGCAGAACAACGGCAGAAGCAACACGTGGTTAAGTTGAAGAAGATGAGGGAGAAGCGGATTCAGCAACGAGTGAAATGATGGTTGCTTCATCCCTTCAACTTAACTGCGGGAAAGGTGCAGCTTTGTGATTTGACGCCTCATTGCTCATTACTACGCCGGCGCCATGACTGGGGTGCTTCACTCCGGCTACTCTGCACTGTATTCTGGTATGGCACGTGGACCCGGTAGCTTGATGTCCCACATGTTGGCGAAAGGGACTAGAAGATTTATGAAAGCGAGCGCTCCACTCTTACGACGGAGGAGTAGACGACACGATGGCCTAGTGAACTGTCACTTGTACTGTATAGTACTATAGTTTTGCTGTTCTGCACGATCTATCGATACAAACCCGATTAAACAGGAAAGGGCGGGATTTTTCCCACGCGGTAGATGATACTGGCCATACATTTCAAAGGCAATTTTAATCTATGCAAACGGAATGATTATAAGTAACAATATGATATCTAGTAAAACTAAAAACACATATGATTTATTGTGTTAGAGTGTAGTAGTAGTGCTATATTGCATAGTTGTTAGATGTAACATGCGAGAACATGTAGAGATGTAGTTTTGGAGGGCCTACAAAGAGAAAAGCGTAATACGGTCACCGAACTTCAGAATAAGCTGATTACGGTCACTATATACGTTTTGCGGTGATTATACGGTCACTTGCTCACAGTTCAGCATCGAATTGCACTCTGTTGACCGGCCAAATAGTCTGCGTGGCGCCATGTTGACTAGTTAAATTGACCACGTTCCTTGTGGGTCCCACCTGTCAGTTCGCATCAGATAAACACAAGTTTACGCAGGCGCAACAAGGCTCCAACCCGCGCGCGGGAATCACCTGGTTGTGTATGTGTCTGTCAGGGCCTGATGTGTGCGCTTGCACGTGTAGGTTGAGCACTTGAGCGTGAGAGTGTGTGTTGGTCGTGTGGTGTACTGATGTGTGCATGAATGCGTGCGTGTGTGCGTGTGAGTGTTGCGTGCGTGCGTGGCTGCGTGTGTACGTGTGAGTGTTGCATGCGTGCGTGGGTGCATGTGTTTGTGTGAGTATTGCGTGGATGCAGTTCGTGTGCATGCGTGCGTGTGTGTATAATCACCACACCAGCTCCCGTGTATTAAAACAGACGACTCAACATACCAATACAAGGCCACCTTGTCCGCTGTGCCCGTGGTCATGACTTCGAACCACTGTCCAAATATTTTTTTTGTCGTTTGTTTTCATTCTTACTAGCAAGATGCCCGTGCGATGCACGTAACATCAAGATGCATTTGTATGACTTGTTTATCTTGTGAGAGAAAAGGATGAATGAGGGAAGGCCTTATTTGCAAATTTGGAGAGGTGTGTGGGTACCTTTTTGCAAAATTGCCATAGTTTTTTTCATATCCGTCAAGTATAAATCGGACGGCCTATATTGCAGGATGGCAGGCACACCATCATCACCAACTCTGTTTTTTTATAAGAGTGTATTTTATGTATTTTATAAGAGTATAGATGTAGAGTAGATACAAGTCGACATGTGGGCACGATGGTAGTGAGATAATGTGATGCAACACTAGAGGTGCCACATGGAGCATTTAACTGGTCAACTAGTCATGTCATGAGCAAATACAGAGTTGTACGGTGAGCCCGTGACTGTATAATAACCACTAAACGTAAATGGTGACCGTAATGAGTGGATTCTGAAGTCCAATGTACGTATCGTGCTTTCGCTTCAAATACAATCATCGTCATTGCATATATCGCGAGAGAAAGATGAAACATGCATGAATTTTCTAGGGGCTTGCTTTTAGAGGACATGGAGATAGTTTTGTGTGCATACGTGAAAGGGGCGTACAGGGGGGGTATGCGATGGAGAGAGATATGCTCTTCGTTTCTCTTTATTATGACTAATTTTGTATATAGTATAAAAATATACAAATTCACAGTGTGGAATAAATATCATTGTGGGCACCATGCAATGCAAATTAGCGTTCGTACTCCTCCATATAACTTTGTAATGTTGTATATATGTAGAAACTCAAAAATAATTTTTTGGCCACACTTTATTCAAAAGGAATGTTGTATGCAAAATAAACGTGAAGAGAGGGATTTTTAGATCAATGGGGTACGTGATGTAACATGTGTGAATGTGTAAGTTGATGCATTTGGCGGGGCCTAGAGAGGTATGTGTGTGTATTACGTATTCGAGAGAGGCATGGATAGAGGGGCCGACGGGGGGGGGGGGGCGGGGGAGAGATAACACGAGAAATGAGAGTGGTCTAGAGAGAGAGACGAATATGACGTCACGACAAGAGATTCCATTCCCTTGAGTGTGTATATGCAAGGGGGGAGGGAATAGAGGCACCAGGAGAAATTTTCTGTGTGTGTGGTGTTTGTGTTGGTATGTGTGGGTGTGAGAAGATAATGAGACGTGGGGGCAGAGGGTGTGTCACCGCGTGAGGTCCGGTGGGTCGAGGTGAGGCCCTTCGTTCGGTTCCATCCTGCGCCACATTGGTCAGCCCATGACGCATTTAGGAAGACCCATGGATGACTAGTCGTACAAGACAAAGATAGCAGAATTGTGAAGGACTCTATGTCCACTGACAAAGCCGGCTAGGATTTGTAACCCTAGGTTCTCGGACTAAGGTAACCCCTTTATCTCTGATATTACTATTCATCCAACCTAACTTTAAGGGGCATCCTACAGAATGCTCTACTAGAATCATACTCGTCGATTAGGAAGAGAGGTGTGAGACAATGTGTGAGAGACATGCGTAAAGATAATGTGCGTACATGAGACACGTAGGCAGGTCCACGTATATAGAAAGGGTCGATGAGGATTGTGTGTGTGTGTATGTTTGCGAGAGGAAGAGTGCTTGTGATAAAGGTTAGTGGAAACAGTTGTAAATGGTTACGAGAGGGAGGGAGGGTTATATCTAGAGCATGTGTGCGAGAAAGACACCTCGGGAGAGAGTGTGTGAGCATGTGTGAGAGACCACCAATGGAGAGTGAAACTACACGTAAAAGACTGCTCTACACATTGATTAAAGATATAAATTGTATCCAAATATTAGGATGGGATCATGATATTTGCAATTTGCGTAAGGAGCGGTCATTGATCCATTAGACATCTAGATTCTATCAAATTTGACCATATCTATGTTATTATTCGGCACAATTGATCCACATAGTTAGTATTTTGAACTCCAGACAATGCATCGCTTTAGCAATCGAATATAAACGTGAGTATAGTTCATGTTGTGTGTGTAAAGCATATTATACATACAAAAGTTACACAATGGACATTATAAATAGCTACCTATGAACTAGCATACATTTGAATTCAACTTAAGGTGGTTTAAAAAATCGAATTCAACTTGAAGTCCATTCAATTATTTGAATTTGATATCATGGCATTTGTAAACCATACCTAAATTATGGGGGCACCAATCTTTGCTCTGATTTTGTACATAATAGCATATGTAGTCGTGTACACAATAGATTCAAATTTAGCTCCTCCATTCCAAAATAATCGTAGTTATAGGATTTTCAAGTGTCAAAATTTCAAAAAGAATCGAATAATTTAATGAGGTTTTCAAACATACAAGGTCAAATATAACGTTGTCTATTTAGGTCAATCCTCATAGTTCAAGAGTACTCTAAACGTGAATGCTTGTGTTTCAAAATTTCGAACGAAGCACCAAATGAGCCTCTACTCGCATGAAACCGCGTGAGACCAATGTTTGGTAGTACAAGGAAATTACTTTTCTAATAACTCCGACCCGTGAAACCTACTGGCCCGACGTCCAAAGGTCTAAACCGGGGTAGGTTTGTAGCTTCATCTAGACGCCACGCTGATGACCCACAAGTATAGGGGATCTATCGTAGTCCTTTCGATAAGTAAGAGTGTCAAACCCAACAAGGAGCAGAAGGAAATGATAAGCGGTTTTCAGCAAGGTATTCTCTGCAAGTACTGAAATAAGTGGTAACAGATAGTTTTGTGATAAGATAATTTGTAACGAGAAACAAGTAACAAAAGTAAATAAAGTGCAGCAAGGTGGCCCAATCCTTTTTGTAGAAGATGACAAGCCTGGACAAACTCTTATATAAGGAAAAGCGCTCCCGAGGACACATGGGAATATCGTCAAGCTAGTTTTCACCACGTTCATATGATCCGCGTTCAGTACTTTGATAATTTGACATGTGGGTGGACCGGTGCTTGGGTGCTGTTCTTACTTGAACAAGCATCCCACTTATGATTAACCTTTATTGCAAGCATCCGCAACTACAACAAAAGTATTAAGGTAAACCTAACCATAGCATGAAACATATGGATCCAAATCAGCCCCTTACGAAGCAACGCATAAACTAGGGTTTAAGCTTCTGTCACTCTAGCAATCCATCATCTACTTATTACTTCCCAATGCCTTCCTCTAGGACCAATTAATGGTGAAGTGTTATGTAGTTGACATTCTAATAACACCACTAGAGGCTAGACAACATACATCTCATCAAAATATCGAACGAATACCAAATTCACATGACTACTAATAGCAAGACTTCTCCCTTGTCCTCAGGAACAAACGTAACTACTCACAAATCATATTCATGTTCATAATCAGAGGGGTAATAATATGCATAAAGGATCTGAACATATGATCTTCCACCAATTAAACCAACTAGCATCACCTACAAGGAGTAATTAACACTACTAGCAACCTACTAGCACCAATCCCGGACATGGAGACAAGAATTGGATACAAGCGATGAACTAGGGTTTTGAGATGAGATGGTGCTGATGAAGAGGTTGATGGAGATTTCCCTCTCCCGATGAGAGGAGCGTTGGTGATGACGATGGCGATGATTTCCCCCTCCGGGAGGGAAGTTTCCCCGGCAGAACAGCTCTGCCGGAGCTCTAGATTCGATCTGCCAAGGTTCCGCCTCGTGGCGGCGGAGTTTCGTCCCGAAAGGTTGCTTCTTATTTTTTTCTCCATGAAAGACTTCATATAGGAGAAGATGGTCATTGGAGAGCCACCAGGGGGCCCACGAGGTAGGGGGGTGCGCCCTAGGGGGGGCGCCCCCCACCCTCGTGGAAAGGGTGTGGCCGCCCTGGTCTTCATCTTTGGCGAGGATTTTTCATTATTTATTATAAGGTATTCCATGGAGTTTCAGGACTTTTGGAGTTATGCAGAATAGGTCTCTAATATTTGCTCCTTTTCCAGCCCAGAATTCCAGGTGCCGGCATTCTCCCTCCTTATGTAAACCTTGTAAAATAAGAGAGAATAGCCATAAGTATTGTGACATAATGAGAAATAACAGCCCATAATGCAATAAATATCGATATAAAAGCATGATGCAAAATGGATGTATCAACTCCCCCAAGCTTAGACCTCGCTTGTCCTCAAGTGAAAGCCGATAACAATAAATATGTCCCCAGGTTTAGAGGTAGAGGCGTCGATAAAAATAAAATACGGACATGAAGGCATCATGATTATTCTCATAACATCAACATACATACATATATATTGTCATATGATTACTTATGTTCAAGTGATGATCTATTCACAATGCAAAAGTATGAATCAGAAGCTTATTGAGAACCAACAAACTATAACCTTAGTCATTGAAGCAATTGCAATTTATCATAACATCAGAAAGTGTCTATGTCAGAGCTAAAAAGTAAGTCCACATACTCAACTATCATCTAGTCCTTCATAATTGCTAACACTCGCGCAATACTTGTGGTTACGGAGTTTTAATCGGACACAGAGAAAGATAGGGCCTTATAGTTTCGCCCCACAACCTTTTACCTCAAGGGTAATGTCAACAATAATAATTCAGGCCCCCCTACATCCAATTAGATATATATATATATATATATATATATATATATATATTAGGTTCTTTCCAATATGCTGGGCTTGCCAAAGGATAAAATTAAAAAGGGAGAGGTGAAGATCACCATGACACTTGCATAAGGTAGAAGATAATAATAAAAGATAGGCCCTTCGCAGAGGGAAGCAGAGGTTGCCATGCGCTTTTATGGTTGGATGCACAAAATCTTAATGCGAAAGAACGTCACTTTTATGGTTGGATAAATAAAGATTATTTATCCCACACTAATCATACATATTTAGAGCAATTTTTATTGCTTTGCACCGATGACAACTTACTTGAAGGATCTTACTCAATCCATAGGTAGATATGGTGGACTCTCATGGCAAAACTGGTTTAAGGGTATTTGGAAGCACAAGTAGTATCTCTACTTGGTGCTGAGAATTTGGCTAGCATCAGGGGGAAAGGCAAGCTCAACATGTTGGATGATCCATGACAACATACTTTATCTCGGATATAAGAAAACATAACCCATTATGTTGTCTTCCTTGTCCAACATCAACTCTTTAGCATGTCATATTTTGATGAGTTCTCCCAATCATAAAAGATGTCAATAATAGTATATTTATATGTGAAACCTCTCTTTCCTTATTACTTCCTATTAATTGCAACGATGACCAAAGCTATGTTTGCCAACTCCCAACAACTTTTAATCATCACACTCTTTTATGTGTGAAGTCATTACTATCAATAAGATCAACATGAACTTTATATGTGAAACCTCTCTATCAATAAGGAAAGATAAATAATCTTTATATGTGAAGTCATTACTATCAATAATATCAACATGAACTTTTGTTTCTTCTTATTATTTTTCTCTTTTATTTTATTTTATTTGGGATCATGGCAAAAATAAGCAAGCCCTTGACTCAATCACTAATCTTTATTATATAGCTCAAGGACTCGATTACATAGAAGGATAATAAAGCAAAACTCATGACTAGATCATACTAAGAACTTTATTCCACTAGATCAAAATACTACTAACAAGATCGAACTAAGGAAAACGGTAAAGATAGGAGTTGTGATTGTGATACGATACCGGGCACCTCCCCCAAGCTTGGCAGTTGACAAGGGGAGTGCCCATACCCATGTTATTATATCTCCTTGGTTGGTGAAGATGGAGGTGTTGTTGACTTAGTTGATGGCATAGACTTCGCCCTTAATTTACGCTTGAAGACGGCATTTTGATCCCTCAGATCATCAATCTCCCACTCCAGGGTTAATATCTTTTTGCATAGGTCCTGCTTATTTTCCTGCAAGAGACGAAAAGGGATAAACTCGAATTTTGGTTTCTTTACCCTATCAGGGAGACTTGACTTTTTGAACTCCACGTGCATATCCCCAGGTTGAGGTAATGGGGCTTCATCTTCATCTGAGCTCGTCTCCTCCTTCCCATTGGGTTCATAGTCCTCTTCTTCCTCCGTGGTCCAACCATCGTGCTCCACATCTCCATAGACCTTAGGATTAGCTAAGTAATCATCCACATAGCTTTCTCCTTCCGAATCCTGGGAAGACATGTTGATCTAATCTGTAGCAGGACAGCTCGAAACAAAAACAGAGGATAATTGCGTGATACGGGAGTCAAAACCTTCGGGAGAATATATAGTGAATTTTTACCGACCAAAATATGTATCGTGCAAGAAAACGGAGTCCGGAAGGCACACGAGGAGCTCACGAGGTAGGGGGCGCGCCCAAGGGGGTAGGGCGCGCCCTCCACCCTCGTGGGGCCCTCGTACCCTTCCCGGACTGCTACTTATTTTTCTATTTTTCTAAATATTCCAAAACGGAGAAATGTTGCCTTACAAATTGTTTTGGAGTCGGTTTACTTACCGTACCACATACCTATTCCTTTTCGGAGTCTGAAACGTTCTGGAAAGTGTCCCTTATGTATTCCTCCGGGGTTACGATTTCAATAATACAGGTTTCAACATTTATGGGATTACCTGATATATAATGTTTAATTCTCTGACCGTTTACCACCTTCGGATTTGTGCCTTCAAAGTTGTTGATTTTTATGGCACCGGAATGATAGACCTCCTCGATAACATAGGGGCCTTCCCATTTAGAGAGAAGTTTTCCTGCAAAAAATCTTAAACGAGAGTTGTATAGCAATACATAATCACCTACATTAAACTCACGCTTTTGTATCCTTTTGTATCCTTTAAACAACTTGGCTTTTTCATAAGCTTGGGTTCTCCATTCATCAAGTGAGCTAATATCAAACAACCTCTTTTCACCAGCAAGTTTGAAATCATAGTTGAGCTCTTTAATAGCCCAATATGCCTTATGTTCTAGTTCGAGAGGTAAGTGACATGCTTTTCCATATACCATTTTATACGGAGACATACCCATTGGATTTTTATATGCAGTTCTATAGGCCCATAATGCATCATAAAGTTTCTTGGACCAATTATTTCTAGACCTATTGACAGTCTTTTGCAAAATTAATTTGAGTTCTCTATTACTCAATTCTACTTGACCACTAGACTGTCGGTGATACGGAGATGCAATTCTATGATTGACGTCATATTTAGCAAGCATTTTACGGAAAGCACCATGAATAAAATGTGAACCACCATCAGTCACTAAATATCTAGGGAATCCAAACCTGAGAAAAATAACTTCTTTAAGCATTTTAATAGAAGTGTTATGATTAGCACTACTAGTTGGAATAGCTTCTACCCACTTAGTAACGTAATCAACAGCAACTAAAATATGTGTATATCCATTAGAGGCAGGAAAAGGTCCCATATAATCAAAGCCCCAAACATCAAACGGTTCAATAACAAGTGAATAATTCATAGGCATTTCTTGACGTCTACTAATATTACCAATTCTTTGACATTCATCACATGATAGGACAAACTTACGGGCATCCTTGAAGAGAGTAGGCCAATAAAAACCGGATTGCAATACCTTATGTGCAGTTCTATCTCCCGCGTGGTGTCCTCCATTAGTTTCGGAGTGGCACTTACGTAGGATCTGTTCCTGTTCATGCTCAGGTACACAACGTCTAATAACACCATCTACTCCTTCTTTATAAAGATGTGGGTCATCCCAAAAGTAATGTCTCAAATCATAGAAGAACTTTTTCTTTTGTTGGTATGTGAAGCTAGGTGGTATGAATTTAGCAACAATGTAATTAGCATAATCAGCATACCAAGGAGTACTACGAGAAGTACTTATCACATTTAATTGTTCATCAGGAAAGCTATCATCAATGGGTAGTGGGTCATCAAGAACATTCTCTAACCTAGATAAGTTGTCTGCAACGGGGTTCTCAACTCCTTTTCTATCAACAATATGCAAATCAAATTCTTGTAGCAAGGGAAACCATCTAATAAGTCTAGGTTTAGCATCTTTATTCTCCATAAGATATTTAATAGAAGCATGATCAATGTGGATAGTTACTTTAGAATCAAGAATATAAGGTCTGAACTTATCACAAGCAAATACAACTGCTAAAAGTTCTTTTTCAGTAGTAGCATAATTTCTTTGAGCATTGTCTTGAGTCTTACTAGCATAATGGATAACATTTAATTTCTTATCAACCCTTTGCCCTAGAACAGCACCTACAACATAATCGCTAGCATCACACATAATTTCAAAGGGTAAATTGCAATCAGGTGGCTGAACAATAGGTGCAGAGACTAATGCTTTCTTAAGTATTTCAAACGCTTCTACACAATCATTATCAAAGACAAATGGTATATCTTTTTGTAATAAATTAGTCAGAGGCCGAGAAATTTTTGAGAAGTCCTTAATGAACCTCCTATAAAATCCAGCGTGACCAAGGAAACTTCTTATACCTTTGATGTCCTTGGGACATGGCATCTTTTCAATAGCATCAACCTTGGCTTTATCAACTTCAATACCTCTTTCAGAAACTATATGCCCCAAGACAATACCTTCATTAACCATAAAGTGGCACTTTTCCCAATTCAAGACAAGATTAGTTTCTTCACATCTCTGCAAAACTCGATCAAGATTGCTCAAGAAATCATCAAAAGAAGATCCATAGATGGAAAAGTCGTCCATGAAAACCTCACAAATGTTTTCACAAAAGTCAGAGAATATAGACATCATGCATCTTTGAAAGGTAGCAGGTGCATTACATAAACCAAAAGGCATACGTCTATAAGCAAAAGTACCAAAAGGGCATGTAAAAGTAGTCTTTGATTGATCTTTAGCCGACACAGGTATTTGAGAGAAACCAGAATAACCATCTAGAAAGCAGTAATGTGTATGTTTGCATAATCTTTCTAGCATTTGATTGATAAAAGGTAAGGGGTAATGATCTTTCTTAGTAGCCTTATTTAATTTGCGGAAATCAATTACCATCCTATAACCTGTAATAATTCTTTGTGGAATCAATTCATCTTTATCATTAGGAACAACAGTAATACCTCCCTTCTTAGGGACACAATGAACAAGACTTACCCACTGACTATCAACAACGCGATAAATTATACCTGCCTCTAGAAGCTTTAGTATTTCTTTTCTTACCACTTCTTTCATTTTAGGATTCAGACGTCGTTGAGGGTCACAAACTGGTTTGGCATCTGCTTCCAAATTTATTTTATGTTGACATAGAGTGGGACTAATGCCCTTAAGATCATCAAGAGTATATCCAATAGCAGCATGGTGCTTCTTTAGAGTTTTCAATAATCTTTCTTCTTCATGCTCTGAAAGGTTAGCACTAATAATAACATGATATATCTTTTTTTCATCAAGATAAGCATATTTAAGATTATCAGGCAACGGTTTAAGCTCAAACACGGGATCACCCTGAGGTGGAGGAGGATCCCCTAGGATTTCAATAGGGAAATTGTGTTTCAGCATAGGTTCCTGTTTAAAGAATACTTCATCTATTTCCCTTCTTTCATTCATAAACATATCATTCTCATGGTCTAGCAAATATTGTTCTAAAGGATCACTAGGAGGTACGGCAATAGAAGCAAGACCAATAATTTCATCCTTACTAGGCAATTCTTCTTCACGGCATTGTTTACTAAATTTAGAGAAATTAAACTCATGAGTCATATCATCTAAGCCGACAGTAACAACATCCCTTGTGCAATCTATGGTAGCATTAACAGTATTTAAGAAGGGTCTACCAAATATAATGGGACAAAAGCTATCTTGTGGGGAACCAAGAACAAGAAAATCAGCAGGATATTTAGTTTTCCCACACAAGACTTTAACATCTCTAACAATTCCCATTGGTGAAATAGTATCTCTATTAGCAAGTTTAATAGTAACATAAATTTCTTCTAACTCAACAAGTGCAATGTCATGCATAATTTCTTTGTATAAGTCAATAGGTATTGCACTAGCACTAGCACCCATATCACATAAGCCATGATAACAATGATCTCCTATTTTAACAGAAATAACAGGCATGCCTACCATAGGTCTAGGTTTATCTGTATCATGGGGTTTAGCAATTCTAGCAGTTTCATTACAGAAGTAAATAACATGCCCATCTATATTATCAGACAAGAGATCTTTAACAATAGCAATATTAGGTTCTACTTTAACTTGCTCAGGAGGTGTATATGTTTTAATATTGCTTTTACGAACCACAGTTGAAGCTTTAGCATGATCCTTTATCCTAACAGGGAAAGGTGGTTTCTCAACATAACAAGTAGGAACAATAGGATAATTATAAGTGACAGTATTTTCTTCAACTTTAATTGGTGCAACTACTTTTACTTCTATGGGAGGATGATATTTAAACCACTTCTCCTTAGGGAGATCAACATAAGTAGCAAAAGATTCACAGAAAGAAGCTACTATCTCAGAATCAAGTCCATATTTAGTGCTAAACTTACGGAAAATATCGGTATTCATAAAAGATTTAACACAATCAAACTTAGGTGTCATACCTGACTCCTTACCATTGTCGAGATCCCAATCTTCGGAGTTTCGTTTAATTCTATTCAAGAAATCCCATCTAAATCCAATAGTCTTCATCATAAAAGAGCGAGCACAAGAAGTATCGAGCATGGTGCGATTGTTTGCAGAAAGCCGAGCATAAATTTTTTGAAGAATTGTTTCTCTTGGGAGCTCGTGATTTGGGCATGGATATAACATTGATTTAAGCCTCCCCCAAGCTTGAGCGATGCTTTCTCCTTTGTGAGGCCAAAAATTATATATATAATTGCAATCACGATGAACAAGATGCATAGGGTAATACTTTTGATGAAATTCCAATTTCAATCTTCAATAGTCCCATGATCTCGTATCATCACATAGCCTATACCATATCAACGCGTCTCCCTTCAAAGATAAAGGGAAGACCTTCTTCTTAGCAACATCATCGGGTATACCTGCAAGCTTAAATAATCCACAAACTTCATCCACATATATTAGGTGTTCATCAGGATGCTTTGTTCCATCTCCTGTAAAGGATTAGCTAGCAGTTTTTCTATCATATCTGAAGGATACTCATAAGGAATTTCATTTTCAATAGGTTCAGTAGGTTGAGGAGCAACTCTTTGCTCTACTGGTCAGGGTGAAGATACCCCGAACAAGCCCCTCAGAGGATTACTTTCCATAGTAACATGTGACAGTAAATTTCAGCACACTATATAAATTTTTCCTTACCAAATTCCACCTACCAAAGGCGCTTCACTCCCCGGCAACGGCGTCAGAAAAGAGTCTTGATGACCCACAAGTATAGGGGATCTATTTTAGTCCTCTCGATAAGAGTGTCGAACCCAACGAGGAGCAGAAGGAAATGATAAGCGGTTTTCAGCAAGGTATTCTCTGCAAGTACTGAAATAAGTGGTAACAGATAGTTTTGTGATAAGATAATTTGTAACGAGCAACAAGTAAGTAAATAAAGTGCAGCAAGGTGGCCCAATCCTTTTTGTAGAAGATGACAAGCCTGGACAAACTCTTATATAAGGAAAAGCGCTCCCGAGGACACATGGGAATATCGTCAAGCTAGTTTTCATCACGTTCATATGATTCGCGTTCGGTACTTTGATAATTTGACATGTGGGTGGACCGGTGCTTGGGTGCTGTTCTTACTTGAACAAGCATCCCACTTATGATTAACCTCTATTGCAAGCATCCGCAACTACAACAAAAGTATTAAGGTAAACCTAACCATAGCATGAAACATATGGATCCAAATCAGCCCCTTACGAAGCAACGCATAAACTAGGGTTTAAGCTTCTGTCACTCTAGCAACCCATCATCTACTTATTACTTCCCAATGCCTTCCTCTAGGCCCAAATAATGGTGAAGTGTTATGTAGTCGACGTTCACATAACACCACTAGAGGCTAGACAACATGCATCTCATCAAAATATCGTACGAATACCAAATTCACATGACTACTAATAGCAAGACTTCTCCCTTGTCCTCAGGAACAAACGTAACTACTCACAAAGCATATTCATGTTCATAATCAGAGGGGTAATAATATGCATAAAGGATCTGAACATATGATCTTCCACCAATTAAACCAACTAGCATCAACTACACGGAGTAATTAACACTACTAGCAACCTACTAGCACGAATCTCGGACTTGGAGACAAGAATTGGATACAAGAGATGAACTAGGGTTTTGAGATGAGATGGTGTTGATGAAGATGTTGATGGAGATTGCCCTCTCACAATGAGAGGAGCGTTGGTGATGACGATGGCGATGATTTCCCCCTCCGGGAGGGAAGTTTCCCCGACAGAACAGCTCTGCCGGAGCTCTAGATTGGATCCGCCAAGGTTTCGCCTCGTGACGGCGGAGTTTCGTCCCGAAAGGTTGCTTCTTATTTTTTTTCTCCACGAAAGACTTCATATAGGAGAAGATGGTCATCGGAGAGCCACCAGGGGGGCCCACGAGGTAGGGGCGCGCCTAGGGGGGGCGCCCCCCACCCTCGTGGAAAGGGTGTGATCCCCCTGGTCTTCATCTTTGGCGAGGATTTTTCATTATTTATTATAAGGTATTTCGTGGAGTTTCAGGACTTTTGGAGTTATGCAGAATAGGTCTCTAATATTTGCTCCTTTTCCAGCCCAGAATTCCAGGTGCCGGCATTCTCCCTCCTTATGTAAACCTTGTAAAATAAGAGAGAATAGCCATAAGTATTGTGACATAATGTGAAATAACAGCCCATAATGCAATAAATATCGATATAAAAGCATGATGCAAAATGGACGTATCACACGCAACCGTATCCGAAAAACATTCATACACAATGGCCACCTAAGCACACATGCGCGCGGCTGAAATCGCTCCCGCCTACTATTTGTGACACAAGGGATTACCATCCTACCCCCGACCCGCAGTAGGTCCGAAATTTAAGAGGGGGGCAAAGTTTATACTTTCCCCAAATTTCAAACAAGCGTGTCCCATCTTCTGTTCAAAAAAGCCAAAAACAAGTGCGTCCCAGACCGAAACATGGTTCCCCCCACCCGTCTGATTCCTCATTCGTACTCCGTGGGCGCCAAAACTACCTCTCCACCAGCCACGAAACCCTGGCGTCCTCCGTCCGCCAACCCATCCCACCCATCAACCGCCGCCCTCCTCCATCACGCCAGAGCCGATACCCCGACGTCGTCGTTCACCGCAACCTCAACCGCAACGCCCTCCACGGCTAGTAGTTGAAGCCGAGGCCAAGCCATCCGTACCCGAGCCAGTTCAACCACGCCATCCTATGCCTCACCGCTGCCGCTCCAACTTGGCCACCCTCCACCACACCGGAGCTGTTCCTGCTACGCCGTCCTTCGCCGCCTCGGATCTTCTTCCCCTCCGCTGACATACAGCCACGGCAACACACTCAACAATTTGGCCACGGCTTCGTCCAAGCCTGCACCCTCCAGAACATCGGTTTCCCCGGTAAAAATAAGAAGATCGGCGCGACATGTGGAGGTGACCACACCGGCAACCGAAAAAGGTACTCATCTTCCCTTATTCGTGCAAATCTTACGTCTCTGCTTGCATGGTATTCATCCCATAGAAGATACTAGTTGACCGCTTCTTCTTGATACTAGATGTTCCTAATAACTCGCGATGCACAAGGTTTCTCCTCATATACTATTTCACCTTAGCTAGAGGTCCGTTGCCCCCCTGAATTTCAATTTTTGGCCAGTTGATTCCCAATTAACGGAAGCATTCCCCGGCGTAACAGGCGCTAGTACGCCTATTACACCGGGGAAGCAACGCCTTGGTGTTTATCTTAGGGGCATGTGCGGCCTAGAGCTACTGGCGCCTGATCTAGAGGTCGGCTGGGATTAAAGGGATGGCCTGGGGGCGCTGCCAAGCACGGCGGTGGTGTGAGGTCCATGGGAGGGCGGGGCGGCGGAGGCAGGGGTCTGGGCCGGTGGTCACTGGCGGTTCGAGAAAGATCGTCAACAGTGACTGGCGGGAGGTAGACAAAGGCCATCTGCCCGTTCCTTATAGATCGGACGATTCAATAAAAAAATCAACTGACCTATTTATTTTCAGTCGACTGTTATCTTAGATATGACCACATGTGGTGGTGTGCTGGAGGAGTACCTGCATTTCCTATGCTCATATATTACAAAATCATACGGAGTAGAATGTAATTTTGTTTGCCATGCAATGTTGTAGAGCTATTATATGTCTCCTGTCATTTATTTTTCGGCCACCTGCTATCTGCTACTTTTACAGTGCACTAGTTCTGCACACACTTCACCCTTACTCTCACTATTGTGTTTTTATGCAAGGGTATTTCAGACTCTGCTGCCATGAGAGAAGCCAAAAAGAAAAGAGAGAAGTCGCTCCAGCTTTGTATGCGGGTAGGCAAGACACGTTACAACGCTATGAAGGGTGCAGTGTCAGCATATGGAGACGGTAAACGTAGCTCTAGAGTTGATGACCTCGCTCGCAATGAACCACCATCCCAGGTGCTTGCTTTAACTTCGCGGTGTCATATGTGGTTGCATGTTCCATATGGTGTCTAGCTTGTATTCGAAAAGCCGAAGTCGGTAAGATAAGGAAAGATTTTTTTTACATGAACCACCATCCCGTGAGCACCAGAAGACAAATAGCTAGTCAGGGCACTGGCCGAGCCAGTGACAAGCCCAACAAAGATAGGCATCACCTAGAAGCCAGCTAAAAAGTTTCGATGGTGGCGAAGCAGCCCGCCTCCCACCAGGCTCTCAGGTCCTAGATGATCATGCTCACCACTCCAGTTGGATGTCTAGCTTGTATTGCTTCCAATTTGGTTAAATTGCATCTTCTTAGCTTACACATTATACCTTTGAATATGAGATGCCTTTCTGTTTTTGGTACATACTAGTACATCTGTGTATTAACCATGTTCTTACATCAAACTAATGTTCCTGTGTATCCCTCATCAATCACTTATGACGAGGCAGACAGGCAAGGGGACTACTCCTCATTTAAAGAATGCAGCGTCAACCTCCCGACATGATTCTCAAGAAACAGAAATGCTAGATGTAGATAGTGAACGTAGATCTGTAGTTGATTACAGCATTTACCCTACACTAGCATCGCAGGTGCTTGCTCTAACCTGGCAGCGTGATATGTGGTTGCATGTTGCATATGGTGTCTAGATTGTAATTCTTCCAATCTGGTTAAACTGCATGTGCTAGTCTTCTTAGCTTATACATTATCACTACTAGGAAAAGGCTTATACATAGAAGTTTACCAGTAGCGTGTGTTTATGGCCCAACGCTACTAGTAGTTAGTAGTAGCGCTGGCTAGAAAGAGCGCTACTGATATACGTTAGCAGCAACGCTTGTTATATAAACCCATGCTACTGCTAAGTGTAACACATGACAATATTTGATCAACAAATATTAGCAGCGCTTGTTGCCCAACCAGCGCTACTGTTAGTTCTGGATCTATAGCGCCTGTTGGTATAAACACGCTACTGCTATTTTTTCTATCTATAAAATTTTACCAGTAGCGTGTTTTTTTTATCCCGTGCTATAGGTAGTGCACCACCAGCCGTAGATATTTTGCAAGCTGCCATAGCAGTAGCACGCATAGGACACCCGCGCTACTGCTATGCCCGCCACCCACCTACCACCTTTCCCCTCCTTCCTCCCCTTTCTTCTTCCTCCCCCTTCCTTTCTCCCCCTTTCCTTGCACCTTGCTTGTTCCAATGCTCCCCCTCCACCCCCCCTCCATTAGAGCCCTTTGAGGGAGTCCTGGATTAGGGGGTGTTCGGGTAGCCGAACTATACCTTCGAGCCGGACTCCTGGACTATGAAGATATAAGATTGAAGACTCCGTCACATGTCCGGAAGGGACTTTCCTTGGCGTGGAAGGCAAGCTTGGCGATACGGATGTTCAGATCTCCTACCATTGTAACCGACTCTATGTAACCCTAAACTTCTCCGGTGTCTATATAAACCGGAGGGTTTTAGTCCGTAGAACAACATACACATCAACAATCATACCATAGGCTAGCCTCTAGGGTTTAGCTTGTCTGATCTCGTGGTAGATCTACGCTTGTATTACCCATATCATCAATATTAATCAAGCAGGACATAGGGTTTTACCTCCATCGAGAGGGCCCGAACCTGGGTAAAACTTCGTGTCCCTTGCCTCCTATTACCATCCGGCCTAGACGCATAGTTCGGGACCCCCTACCCGAGATCCGCCGGTTTTGACACTGACATTGTTGCTTTCATTGAGAGTTCCTCTGTGCCGTCGCCGTCAGGCCCGATGGCTCCTACGATCATCAATGGCGATGCAGTCCAGGGTGAGACCTTCCTCCCCGGACAGATCTTCGTCTTTGGCGGCTTCGCACTGTGGGCCAATTCACTTGGCCATCTAGAGCAGATCGAAAGCTACGCCCCTGGCCGTTAGGTCAGATTTGGAAATTTAAACTACACGGCTGACATCCGCGGGGACTTGATCTTCGACGGACTCGAACCACCGCCGAGCGCGCCGCACTGTCACGACGAGCATGATCTAGCTCTACCGCCGAACAGTGCCCTAGAGGCCGCACCCGCATCGGCTCCGACCCTTAGTTCAAAGCCAACCGCCGATCGAGGATGGGCGGTTGGACGCCACCTCGGGGGCCGTGATCCCAACGGCGGTTGAGCCGAACACCAGCCCCGTACTCTGCGAGACTCGTGACTCCACAGAGCCAGATTCTTCTCCGAACTCCAAACCCTCCACGCCCCTGCCGGTCGAATCCGATTGGGCGCCGATCATGGAGTTCACGGCCGCGGACGTCTTTCAGCACTCGCCTTTCGGCGATATCCTGAAGTCACTGAAGTCTCTCTCTTTATCAGGAGAGCCCTGGCCGGATTACGGTCAGCAAGGTTGGGGTACGGACGATGAAGAAATTCAAAACCCACCCACCACCCACTTTGTAGCCACTGTCAATGACTTAACCGACATGCTCGACTTCGACTCCGAAGACATCGACGGTATGGACGCCGATGAAGGAGATGATGAAGAACCAGCGCTTACTAGGCCCTGGAAAGCCACCTCGTCATATAACATATACATGGTGGACACCCCCAAAGAGGGAGAGGGCGACGGAAAAGCGGAGGATGACCCCTCCAAGAAACAGCCCAAGCGTCGGCGTCAGCGGCGCCGCTCAAAATCCCGCCAACACAAAAACGGTGATTCCGGAGATAATAATACTCCGGAGAGTGCCGAAGAAAACCCCCTCCAGCAAGGTTTAGCACAAGAGTATGGAGAAACCAGCCCTCATGAGAGAGCGGCAGACAGAGAGGCCGAGGACGATAATTATATGCCTCCCTCCGAAGACGAGGCAAGCCTCGACGATGATGAATTCGTCGTGCCAGAGGATCCCGTTGAGCAAAAGCGTTTCCAAGGCAGGCTTATGGCCATGGCAAGAAGCCTCAAGAAAAAACAGCAACAGCTCCGAGCTGATCAAGACTTGCTGGTTGACAGATGGACCGAAGTCCTTGCGGCCGAAGAGCATAAACTCGAACGCCCCTCTAAGAGTTACCCAAAGTGCAGGTTGCTACCCCAATTAGAGGAGGAAGCACTTGATACGGCCGAACGGCCACCTCGTGGCCGCGACAGAGAGGCCTCCCGACGCTCCACTCAAGTCACACCCCGTACCAAGGCATGGGAATATGCGCCGGACTTACGAGACATGCTGGAGGACAAGGCAAGGCAAACACGATCGATCTATGGATCGCGTGGGCACCCCACAGCTCGAGAAGGTAACCGTCACGCCGGCCACAAATTCGGCAGGGCCGAACACAGTAGACAAAACTCATTGGAGCTACGTCATGATATCGCCCAGTACAGAGGCGCCGCACACCCACTGTGCTTTATAGACGAAATAATGGATCATCAAATCCCCGAGGGTTTCAAACCCGTAAACATCGAATCATATGATGGCACAACAGACCCTGCGGTATGGATCGAGGATTATCTCCTTCATATCCACATGGCCCGCGGCGACGATTTTCACACCATCAAATACCTCCCACTCAAGCTTAAAGGACCAGCTCGGCATTGGCTCAACAGCTTGCCAACAGGATCAATCAGTTGTTGGGAAGACCTGGAAGCCGCATTCCTCGACAATTTCCAGGGCACTTATGTGCGACCCCCAGACGCCGATGACCTAAGTCACGTAATTCAACAGCCAGAGGAATCGGCCAGGCAATTCTGGACACGGTTCCTAACAAAGAAAAATCAAATAGTCGACTGTCCGGACGCTGAGGCCCTAGCAGCCTTCAAGCACAATATCCGTGACGAGTGGCTGGCCCGGCACCTTGGATAGGAAAAGCCAAAATCCATGGCAGCACTCACGACACTCATGACCCACTTTTGCGTGGGAGAAGACAGTTGGCTCGCTCGCAGCAACAATATGACCAAGAACCCTGGTAGTTCAGACACTAGGGACATTAGTGGCAGGTCGCATCGCAACAAGCAGAAGCGCCGCATTAACGGCGACAATGCTGAGGATACGACAGTTAATGCCGGATTCAGAGGCCCTAAACCCGGTCAGCAGAAAAAGCCATTCAAAAGGAATCCTAGGGGCCCGTCCAGCTTGGACCGAATACTCGACCGCTTGTGCCAAATACATGGCACCCCCGAAAAGCCGGCCAATCACACCAACAGGGATTGTTGAGTGTTCAAGCAGGCAGGCAAGCTAAGCGTCGACAATGAAGACAAGGGGCTGCATAGCGATGACGACGAGGAGCCCCGGCCGCCGAACAACAATGGACAGAAGGGTTTCCCCCCACAAGTGCGGACGGTGAACATGATATACGCCACCCATGTCCCAAAAAGGGAGCGGAAGCGCGCGTTAAGGGACGTATACACGGTAGAGCCAGTCGCCCCAAAGTTCAACCCATGGTCCTCCTGCCCGATCACCTTTGATCGAAGAGACCATCCCACTAGCATCCGTCATGGCAGATTTTCCGCATTGGTTCTAGACCCAATTATTGATGGATTTCATCTCACTAGAGTCCTCATGGACGGTGGCAGCAGCCTGAACCTGCTTTACCAGGATACAGTGCGAAAAACGGGCATCGATCCCTCGAGGATTAAGCCCACCAAAACAACCTTTAAAGGCGTAATACCAGGTGTAGAGGCCAACTGTACAGGCTCAGTCACACTTGAAGTGGTCTTTGGATCTCCGGATAATTTCCGGAGCGAGGAATTGGTCTTCGACATAGTCCCATTCCACAGTGGTTATCATGCACTGCTCGGACGAACCGCATTCGCCAAATTCAATGCGGTACCACACTACGCATACCTTAAGCTCAAGATGCCAGGCCCTCATGGAGTAATTATGGTCAACAGAAACTCCGACTCCCTCCGAACGGAGGAGCACACGGCGGCCCTTGCAGCGGAAGTACAAACCAGCCTCTCCAAGCAGTTCTCCAGTCCGGCCATTAAACGTCCGAACATCGTCAAGCGCGCCCGGAGTAACCTGCAACAAGACCGCCTGGCACATTCCGAGCAGGCGTAGCAATGCGGCCCCAACCCCAACCCTAGCAAAAAGGCGACACCAGTACTTCGCGTACATAATTACGCTCTAGAAATACCATGGGCATAGGAGGAGGGGCACCATCACGGCACGCCCAAAACACGGCTTAAACCACACCAGGGGCTGCCAATTTTTTACTTTTCTCTTAATTCCAGGACTCTACTCTTCGGAAGGCCTGTTCGGCAGTTCAATTGCCGCACAAACGATGCAAGAACCAGGGAAGCAGACAAGCCATGCCGCATTACGAAAATCCCAGGTGGTCCCTATCACGAGCAGTATACCTGTTTCGCATACTATTCCGCAGCTTGCCCCTGGAGCAGACATGTTAAATAATCCAACTTTTCATTTATCGCATTACCGGTATCGTTCTGCTTTGATCGCAACTATTTCTAATAAACAATGCATAGCTTTTGTCTATTTTTTCACTATCTTTTTATAAGTAAATGTTCCTTAATGACATGTTGCACCTGTACAACTTGGTACGGACAAAATACGCCAGGGGATTTTTTAGCACCCCTCAATGTGGCGTGAGAAGTCCGAACACTTTCACAAGTGCGGCACCCCGAACTTATAGCATTATATGCATCGGCTCCAAATCATGTCTTGGGTCAATAGTTGGGTTTGCCCGGCTCCTATGTTTTGGTGCCTTACGTTCCACTATATCAGCTAAGGTAGCACTAGGAGAACCACTGCGATTGTGCCCCAGTTGAGCTGGGATGAGCACCTCAGTGGAGAAAGCTAAAACTGACTGTCATGATGAAGCGAGAGCTGGTCGCTGTTCGAGAGGTTTTTTCGAGTCCCTAAAGACTTACGCCGCCTAGGGCGACGAGTCGGCTCTGTCCGGCCAAGGCGTGGATAGCGCCTCGAACTCGGTCTTCCGAATACTAGGGGCTTCGCCGAAATTTAAAATTATAGAATTCTATGGCTAAGTGAGAATGTTCACGCATTACAGTCCGATTGCCTCGTTCGTCGGGCTGAGCGCCTCCCTCGATGGACCCAAACATGGGAAAAAGAGCGCCCAGATTTATCCCCGAGCACCCCAGCACTAGTGGCAAGGGGGCAGAAGCCAACGACTCACCATCTCTCAGTATTGATAAACAGCCGCACAGAAGGTAATATTTTAAATTCAAGCAGCATTGCTCAGCGCATATGAACAAGTTTTCAGCGCACAGGACACAAACGAGCGAGTTTTAATCAAAAATTATATCCCTAGTACATTCATCCGCCACAAGGCGGGCACCCTTCAGAACATCCTTATAGTAATTTTCGGGCTTGCGATTCTCCTTCCCCGCTGGCGGCCCGTCCTTCACAAGCTTCTCCGCATCCAACCTGCTCCAGTGCACCTTGGCACGGGCAAAGGCCCTACGGGCACCTTCAATACAGACGGAGCGTTTGATGACTTCGAGCCTTGGACAGGCCTCCACCAGCCGCCGCACCAGCCCGAAATAGCTCCCAGGCAGAGCCTCTCCAAGCCACAGCCGAACTAGGAGGCCCTTCATGGCCTGTTCGGCCGCCTTGTGGAGCTCGACCAGCTACTTCAGCTGGTCGCTCAGGGGCACGGGGTGTCCGGCCTCAGCATACTGAGGCCAGAACACCTTCTCCGTCGAGCTGCCCTCCTCGGCTCGATAGAATGCAGCGGCATCAGATACACTCCGGGGAAGATCTGCAAATGCCCCTGGAAAGCTCCGGATTCGGGTAAGTATCAAGTAACTCACGTTTATGTTTTTTTACTTTGCATAAGGAATGCCTTACCCGCCGCTATTTTCTTCACCTCATCCAACTCCTGGAGGGTCTTCTGGGATTCGGCCTTGGTAGACTTGGCATTTTCAATAGCCGCCGCGAGCTCGGACGCTCACGCCTTCGAGTCAAGCTCCAAACTCTCATGTTTCTTCATGAGAACCTGGAGCTCTTGCCACACCTTGCCAACCTCGGCCTCATACCTCTCCCGCTCGGTGCGCTCCGTGGCCGCACTCTTCTCGGCCTCGAGCAGCGCCCGCTTAAGGGTCGCCACCTTAGATGTGGCCCCTACAAATAGCCATGTTAATCCTGTCATTTCTTGCAATTTCACCTTTTTTATATACACATTCAACCAAGGTATTTCTTACCTTCCTTCTCCTCGAGCTGCTTCTTGGCACGCCCGAGCTCTTGCTCGGACTTCTCGAGGCTCTGCTTCAGTGTGTCCACTTCCGCAGTCAGTGCGGCGGACGCCAACAGAGAAGCCTGCATACGCATATTGACTCCTTTGTTAGACTCCTGCGAATTTTTGATCCTCTATTCAGCTTTTCTTCACGAACGCCCAACAGAGCATCAGGGGCTACTGTCTATGCGATAATATTATTTACACATTATTTACTTACCTCAAAGCCTGTCAAAAGGCTAGTACAAGCTTCAGTCAGTCCGCTCTTGGCGGACTGAACCTTCTGGACCACCGCACTCATAATAGTGCTGTGCTCCTCTTCGATGGAGGCGCCTTCGAGCACCTCCAACAGATTGTCTGGCGCCCCCAGTTGGACGGGGGTCACCGGCACGGTAGGCTTGCTCCTTTTGGAAGGAGGTCGCCCGCCGGACTCTGGAACCTTTGAAGATTCCGGAGCGGTGTCCGGCCTTAAGCCGGACTTGGAGCCCTGGGGGGTTTCCTCCCCTTTACTCCTGGAGTCTGGGAGGTCGCCTTGCGGTGCCTCCAGGACCACCTCCTCCCTGCTTGGAACCTGTTGGGACAACACTTCGGTGCCGCCCATAGGGCAGGGGGAGGAAGCCATCAGAAGCGAGTTCACCTCCGACGAGTCCAGTGAGCCGCTCGACGACGTGTTGAGCCGGTCTTTGGGTGGGCTGCATAAACACATCGACATAAGGGAAAGCTGTGCAATAGACAAATACTGTGAGTCACTCTGGTATCCAGATACTTACGATTTCGCCAGGGGCTTGGCCCTGGGCTGCCACTCCTCTTCGTTGTCGACGGCGTCGGTGGAGTAGTCCGGAGGAAGGGTTTTCCCCTTCTTGGACCCTCCTGCCTCCTCAGAGAGGGCGGCCTTCCTTTTCTTCTCTCCTCCCGCTGGAGGGGGAGAGGTCTCTTCTTCTTCCTCCTCGTCTTCATCAGAGGAAGGCACTTCAGGACCGTCGGATGACGAATCCGACACCTCCTGGCGCCGGGCACTCTTTCGAGTCCCCGTGGCCCTTTTCGTGGCCTTCTTCTCCGGCACCACATAGGGCGCCGGAACCAGCAGCTTCGCCAAGCGAGCGTCCGCTGGGCCTTCATGCAGAGGAGCCGGACAGTTGATCTGTCCGGACGTCACCACCCAATCCTATCAAAGATAAGGGAACTCAGATCCCGCATAGAGTCAAACTATGAAAAACTGATACCCTGTAAAAGGACAAAAACAGCTTACCGCATGAGCGTGATGCTGAGTACTGAATCCGCGATCCTCGGCAACGGATGCGGGAGCCTCGGCGCCCTTGAAAAGCATCCTCTAGGCATCTTCGTACGTCGTGTCAAAGAGCCTGTTCAGAGTTTGATGCTGCGCCGGGTCGAACTCCCACAGGTTGAAGGCCCGTCGTTGGCACGGGAGGATCAGGCGAATGAGCATAACCTGGACTACGTTGACAAGCTTGAGCTTCTTGTCCACCAGGGTTTGGATGCATGTTTGGAGTCCGGTCAGCTCCCCTTTTTTACCCCAAGACAGGCCTATCTCCTTCCAGGAGGTGAGCCGCGTAGGGGGGCCGGATCGAAACTCAGGGGGTGCGACCCATTCGGCGTCGCGCGGCTCGGTGACATAAAACCACCCATATTGCCACCCCTTCAGGGTCTCCACAAAGGAGCCCTCGAGCCACAGGACGTTGGCCATCTTGCCAACCATGGCACCGCCGCACTCCGCTTGGCTGCCGCGCACCACCTTTGGCTTGACGTTGAAAGTCTTAAGCCATAGGCCGAAATGGGGGCGGATGCGGAGGAACGCCTCGCACACGACGATAAACGCCGAGATGTTGAGGACGAAGTTCGGGGCCAGATCGTGGAAATCCAGGCCGTAGTAGAACATGAGCCCTAGGAAAAATGGATGCAGAGGTAAGCCCAGTCCGCGGAGGAAATGGGGGAGGAATACCACCCTCTCATGGGGCCTAGGATTGGGGATGAGCTGCCCCTTTTCGGGAAGCCGGTGCGCGATGTCGCTAGCCAGATATCCGGCCTTCCTCAGCTTTTTGATGTGTCCCTCCGTGACGGAGGAGACCGTCCACTTGCCTCCCGCTCCGGACATGACTGGAGAAGGTTGAGGTGGTAGTGCGGACTTGGGCGCTGGAGCTCGAGTGCGCAAGAATGGATAGGCAAAGGAGGAATAAGGCGTGGGTGAAAGGGTGGATCCTTATCCCCTTATATGGGTGGACGCAACTACATGTCCCCACCAGCCTGGTAAAACTCGCTTATCTCCAAGCGCCGTAATCAAAGGCGTGGTTGGGTTACCCACACCCGTATTGATGAGAATCCCGGAATAAAGGGACACGATCTCTGCTTTGACAAGACCTGCCAAGGAAACCGCCTCGCATAACGCGCTGAGGTGGGATAATGAAACGATTCGGATAAAGGCTTGGTCGTGGTGTGTCGCACTACGGAATACGTCAGCAGATTAGATTTGTGTAGATATTATTCTATCTATGGCAATATGTGGAAACTTATTTTGCAGAGCCGGACACTATCTTTGTGTTCAAAATCTTCTATGAAGTACTTGGAGGAGGAACCCGCCTTGCAATGCCGAAGATAATCTGCGCGCCGGACTCGTCGACATTGAAGCCTGGTTCAGGGGCTACTGAGGGAGTCCTGGATTAGGGGGTGTTCGGGTAGCCGAACTATACCTTCGAGCCGGACTCCTGGACTATGAAGATACAAGATTGAAGACTCTGTCCCGTGTCCGGAAGGGACTTTCCTTGGCGTGGAAGGCAAGCTTGGCGATACGGATGTTCAGATCTCCTACCATTGTAACCGACTCTATGTAAGCCTAACCCTCTCCGGTTTCTATATAAACCGGAGGGTTTTAGTCCGTAGGACAACATACACATCAACAATCATACCATAGGCCAGCTTCTAGGGTTTAGCCTCTCTGATCTCGTGGTAGATCTACTCTTGTATTACCCATATCATCAATATTAATCAAGCAAGACGTAGGGTTTTACCTCCATCGAGAGGGCCCGAACCTGGGTAAAAGTTCGTGTCGCTTGCCTCCTGTTACCATCCGGCCTAGACGCATAGTTCGGGACCCCCTACCCGAGATCCGCCAGTTTTGACACCGACACCCTCCCTTCCCCTCTTCTTTGCGCTTCCATCACCCCCCTCTTCTTTGCCCCTCCACCACACCCCTCCATTAGAGCCCCCTCCCTCCCCCTATTCTTTGCCCTCCACCACCACCCCGTCCATTAGTGCCCTCCCCCCCCTCTTCTTTTCCCTCCACCACACCCTTCCATTAATGCCTTCCCTCTTCTCCTCTCCCTCTCCTCCCACTCTCTCCCTAGCTAGCTAGCTAGTTAGAGCTATATATCTATAGAGCTACTAGGTAATTAAGAAGAAAGGTGCTCGATATCCCTCTCGACACATAGGTGAGCAAAAAAAGTGTTTGTGTAGATAGGACCGAAACTATATATATATGGGCGATATGAGAATATACCAAATTGTGTGTGGCATAATTTGGGTTGCCTACATTGTGTATTTGATGAAATAATGTGGGTGACATGAGTTGCCTATGTTTTGTCAAATTGTCGATTCCATTCCGTTTCGGCGAATTTCAGGCAAACTCAATATGTCCTATGTTTAGGGAAGGTCATGCCGAATTTTTGTATGAATTTGATCCATGCATGCATATATACGTGGTTATAATATTTGCTCCGCCCTCAGGTGATCATGAAGGTAAATGGAAGGAAGGTGGAAAGATACTAGCAATCCGCTATGGATGACATGTATGAAAAAAGACTGAAGGATGTTTTATGTCCGTGTCGAAAATGCAAAGGAAGAGTCACGCTCGACCTCTTTAAGGGTGGTAAATTCAAGGCGCACCTGCTCATGCATGGTTTCATGCATGGCCATACTCGGTGGATAAGTGAATATGATGATGAGGAGGAGGAGGAGGAGGACGTCGACGGGGCAGGAAATAACTACATGGGGCCACCAGACGAAGAGATGACCGATTATGTGCCCGAAGAGGAAGACGGCCTCGGAAATGTCGATGGCGAAGAGGTAGTTCAAGGCGAAGAAGATGCGGACATGCCACCGTCTTCGTCGCTACTAAGTTCAGCCATGTGGGACCCGCATGTTCGAGACCTGCTTCGCAAGAAGACGACTAGCGACAGAGCTGCTTCTAGAGAGGAGGCCAAACTGGCGCAACTGGAGGTAGACTCGATGACTCCTTTGTATGATGGTTGCAATAATCCTGAGGTCACCCGCTTGAGTTTCACACTAGAACTTCTAAAGATGAAGGAAAAAAACAAATGGACAGATACAAGCCTGGATGAGCTTCTGAAGTACCTAAAGAAGGTTCTTCCCGCGGGAAGCCTGTGTACTACTAGTGTCGAGGAGGCAAAGAAAATCGTGTGCCCTCTAGATCTGCCACATATTAGATATCACACATGCATCAATGATTGCATCATATATCGGAACGAGCACGCGGAAAAAAACCATCTGTCCAAAGTGCAATGCTTCACGATATAAAAAGGCCGCAAAGAAAGCTCAACAGAAAGTTGTATGGTACTTTCCGATCACTCCACGTCTACAGCGGTATTTCATAGATCCTAAGGAAGCAAAGCTTATGCGCTGGCACGCGGAGAGGGTGAAGCCAGATGACGGAGATGAGCCGAAGCTAAGACACCTCGTAGATGCTAGCCAGTGGAGAGCATTAAATGCTTAATTTGATTTTTTCGCAAATGATCCAAGGAACATCGTGCTTGGCGCTAGTAGTGATGGCATGAATCCATTTGGCAACCAGAACACCGATCATAGCACATGGCCCGTGTTTGTATGGATGTACAACCTCCCCCTGGTTCTGCATGAAGGAAAAATACATACACATGGCTATGCTTATTCAAGGGCCGAGACAACCGGGAAATGATATAAATCTGTATCTTGGGTTACTGAAAGAGTTGTTACAGACCTTATGGACAGCGCTGGCCAAGACATGGGATGCAAGCAAAGGACAGTATTTCTACATGAGAGCCGCGCTGATCACGATGGTGCAGGACTATCTCGGTTACGGCTATCTCTCCGGCCAGGTGTGCCACGGATATTGCGGATGCACGAGGTGCATGGATGATACAACTTCTCTGCAGCTATCGAAAGATGGCGGGTCTTCGAAAATCATGTACATGGGGCATCGAAGATGGCTCGAGAAGGATGACCCATGGAGAAAGCGTGGAGATCTATTCAATGGTAAGGCTGAGCATCGAGGTCCTCCATGTAAGCGTAGCGGTGCAGAAATATATGAGTTATTGAAGAACTGGAAAGAGTGCCCCTCGCCGGGAAAGACGAAGAAAAAGGCGCCGGAGCCCCTGCTGAAGGTATGGAAGACGAGATCTGTTTTCTGGGACTTGGAATACTGGCCCATACTCGACATGCCTCATAGCCTTGATCAAATGCATATAACAAAAAATATCCTTGAGAGTTTTCTTGGAACATTGATGAACATGCCGGAGAGGACCAAGGATGGGCCGAAGGCAAGAAAAGACTTGGAATTTTTGAAAATCAGGAAAGATCTCGAAATGCCCGGTAAAAGGTCGTCAGAGGAGACCGAGATGGAGATGGAGACGGAAGATAGGGGCAAAAAAGTAAACAAGAAGGAAGAACAATATTGCCCCCCCCCCTCTTGCTTCACCTTAGATCCGAAGGAGGTCGATCAATTGTTCAAGTGCCTTGCCGGAATCAAAGTTAGTTCCGGATACTGTGGGAAGATAAGCAGATATCTGGACACTAAGAAAAAAAGGTTCAGTGGGATGAAGTCTCACGACGGTCATGTGATGATGACGCAGTTACTCCCGGTTGCACTTAGAGGGATTATGGACACACATGTGCGTGAGACGCTTACTGTCCTATGCCACTTTTTTGATGCTATCTCTCGAAAGTCGATCAGTGTGAAGCAACTCCATAGGCTACAGGAAGAGATTGTTGTCATACTGAATGAGCTATAGATGTACTTCCCACCAACGTTCTTTGATGTCATGGTGCATCTATGTGTCCACTTCGTGGACGACATCATCGACCTAGGGCCGACATTCCTGCATAGCATGATGCCGTTCGAGAGGATGAATGGGGTCATCAAAGGATTCGTTCGTAACATGTCCCGTCCAGATGGAAGCATAGCCTAGGGATATCTGACCAAAGAGTGCATCTCTTTCTGTGAGAGTTATCTGACCAAAGACCGTGTTGTTGGTTTGCCCGTCAACAAGCACTGTGGAAGGCTCGAAGGCGAAGGTCACACCAATGGTCATAGGGATGTGAATGTGTTACGCTCGGGCCAAAAAAATGACATTGACAGGGCATATTAGTAGTGATACAACACCTAGATGTGCTAGAAGATTTCGTGACACTGCACAAAGAGACCATCACAAAGAAATACCGTGACCGTGGGGTGCACAGGACGGATGCTGAAGTTATTAGAGAGCACAACTCCACTTTCATGCGTTGGTTCAAAGAGCGAGTTCTGGCTAATCCCCGGGAAGAGGGTTGTCCGAACGGAACACTCATATACGCCTTAGCACATGGCCCCTCGACCAACCTCGCGACTTATAAAGCATGCGATATCAATGGATACACGTTCTACACGGAGAAGAAAGATATAAACAGTGATGACCAAAACTCAGGGGTGATGATGGAAGCCATGACTGGGAATGTAATTGAAAGATATTACAGAAGGGTTGAAGAGATATGGGAGCTTAACTACTCTGGATTGCATAGCGCGACGATGTTCCGTGTCAGATGGGCTAAAAATGTACATAGAGAAAACTGACATTTCACTACCATGTGTATACCCGACTCCGATGATAGTGGTACCGTCAACGCCATCGCCAAAAATGAGCCATGGGTACATGCTAAACACGTGACACAATGTTTCTTCATAACTGATCCGATCAATCCCAGCCATGTTGTCGTGAGGAGAAGCAAAAGGAGCATCGCCGGAATGGATGGAGTCGCCAATGAGGAAGACTATGACCGGTACGGTGATCCGATGAGGGAAGATGATGCTGATGACGACGAAACATATGTCAAAAGAAGAATGAAGACTACATTACCTACGAAAGATCGTAATCCCTGGAGAAGGAAAAGTCATGACCATGGGCTCAATTATTCGACAACGAACAAAAGAGGGAAGAAGATCAGTCTGAAGCGTCGTCGTCGCCCAAGCTGACAAACTAATTATTATCCGGAGGGTAACAATGGTATTGCTCTAACGACAGACCAAATTAAATGAAGGAAAGTGCAAAAGAAAGATAAGAAAAAGAAAAGTGCAAATGAAAGAAAAAGAAAAACAAAGGAAGTTTTACAAAATGAAATGAAACGAAAAAGAAAAAGGAACTAATAAGTTGTGGAAAATGAAATGCAAGAAAAATAAAAAAAAGAAAAAGAAAAATAAAAATAGAAAAAGAAAAAAAGTTAGCAGTAGCGCGTTTTATCCTGGGAAGCGCTATAGCTAAGAAAAACAAAAAATAAAAAGAACTAGAAGTAGCGCGTTTTTTCTGGACAAGCGCTATAGCTAAGAAAAAGAAAAAAATAAAAAAACTAGCAGTAGCGCGTTTTTATGGATAGGCGCTATAGCTAACTTAGCTATAGCGCGTTTTGCCAACAAGCACTATAGCTAATTTAGCTATAGCACCGGTCCGCTAGCCCCCTCTTTCTGTCTCTCTCACTCGCGCCGCTCGTCGATCCCCTCTGACGCCACCGCCGACGCCAGCCCCACCCCCCCCCGCCTCGACCCCATCCCGCTCCGGTATGCCCCCCCCGCCCCTCTTCCTTCATCTCCGACCCCTCAGCCCTGGCTCTCTCTCTCTGACCCCCTCCCGCTCTGTGCAGACCAGCGACCCCGGCGCCGGCCATCGACCCCGACCACTTCAGCCGGCAACGCCCAGCAACGCCAGCGAGCACTAGACAGGTTAGTTTGCTTAATTTTCTTACTTTGCTCTTAGTGTTAGTTAGTGTTAGTTAGCTTAATTTGCTGTTAGTGCTAGTTAGTTAATTGCTATTAGTGTTAGTTAGTGTTAGTGTTAGCCCAATGATAGTTAGTTAGTGTTAGTTAGCTTAATTTGCTGTTAGTGTTTGTTTTTAAATGAAAATGGAAATGAAAATTACAGTTTTTGAAAATTAGCTTATGTAGTTGCTGTCCATTTTGAAAATGAGGATTTTTAATGGAAGTGTTTGAAAAATTGGTCACTCTCTCTCTCTGCGGATCAAAGCTAGGCGCAGATGGACGAGGAGGAGAAGGACGCCCTCAACCCCCCCCCCCCGGCCCCCTCTGCCCCGGCGACCCCGACCCCGAGGTGCGCCACCCCTATTCCCTCCCTCTTCATATGTCAGCACATAATGATGCAAGGGGGAGTGTTCATAATGTGGCTGTTAAAGTGTTCATAATGATGCAAGGAGTGGAGCTGTTAGATTGTTATAGTTGATCTTTTTTGCATCAGTTGGGCAGCAATGTTCATGATTATGTATATGTCAGCAGCAACAAAGTGACCTATGTTTTGCCGGAAATGTTGATTCATTTCCATTTCGGCAAATTTCAGGCGCTCTATATGTGAACTTTCTAGCAAAGGTCATGCCGAAATTTTCTGTGAATTTCGGCATGACTTGTGCTAGAAAGTTGGACATATCGAGTGCTCGAGATTTGTCGCTCCGGGAATGAAACGACATTTCCGGTAAAACAAAGGTCACTTTTTTTTTGTCATTATTCACTTTATTATATAAAGCTCGATAATTAAACCACTACGACATTGAACCCTAGGAAACATGACCGACACCGACGAGGCCGGAGGTTCTCAGTCCCAATTAGGTCAAGCACACGCCTACCTCGACTTTCTGGCGGATCAAGAGAGACAGGAAGCTGGGTGTCCGGACCGCCTTGTCATGACGGATGACGATGGTGGTGGCGCCGGTGCCGACACTGATGCCACCAACGACACCGGCACTGAGACTGGCGCTGATGATGTTCCTAACTGCAACACGGAAGGTGGGACCTCCCAAGCCAGTGATGGACAGAAGGAAAAGAGGACATGACGCCCAAATGAGCTCGGAACCAGATGAATGGTGGTCACGGCGGTGCACCCTGGCGAGTTTGAGCCAATAGAGCCGCAAGAAGTGGCAGCGTGTTACGGCAACCAACTAGGATGCATCCTACGGGATACCGCTAACATCAACGCCACAAAAATACAAAAAATACCCAGCTCTCATAGCAGCCCTAGCTCTGTCTCTGGCTTGAATGTCGGGCCATCGACATTGGCTGAGCTCGATGCCCTCATGGTAAATACGCATTGTCGCACCTTCATCAACTCAACTAATTAATTAGTCTTCAGTTGTCGTTCTTTTTGGATGTGGATGTGGGGAAGGGTACTATAGTGAAGCCTAAGGATCGATTGTTTCACCGTCGGCAGATGCCTGATAACGCCTTAAGGGTCTCTGTGGCGAGTGTGAAAGCGGGCTACGAGGGTCTCCCTCATCCGATACAAACCGATGGAGAGGATGACGAGACCCCACGCAGCTTGGGCTATGCAAAAATTGGCCGATCCTGTGGCCGAAAAATCTTCTTCGTGTCGAGGTGGCCTAGAGCACACCAACGTGACCTCAGGAAGGTATGACCACAACACCACCTACACAAGTACAACCATCATTTGTGCTGCTTGCTGAGATCGAGAGACATGAGGAAGGAGGGCCAACCGTTCCGCCGGCAGATGATGCCATCTGCCCCATGGAAGAGGATAGGGATCATGACATGGAGGAGGCTGACAATGATCCTAACCAGTATTTCAATACTGCCTTTGACAATGAAGTAACAATGAGTCAACCATATGAATATGAGATGCATGTACCAGAGCCGGAACATCCTCGGGAGTGCAAGAAGTCTTTGTTCATGCAATCCTTCAGGACACGCCTCCAGATGCCGGCTCCACCCAAGCTCAACTGATTAGCCAGAGTTGTCCAAAGCTGAGCCCGACAACACTAGGGGTGGTGCTCAAAGAGGGTCTAACATACCCACCAGCACCTGAGCCCAAGAAGAAGCAGAGGAAGAGACCGGCGGCGAGAAAATCCAATAAAGCTGACAATGTTGGTTCTAGCAGCCAACTACCTTCGACCAAGGTTGACCGTGTACCGATGAAACATGTGCCATTAATCCATGTCGCGGGATAGCCTATGGTACCGGCGAATGCACTAGCTATCATAGAAGGGGATCTCAGGAGACTCCATGACCATGTGCTTTCGACAGAGAGAAGCCTCCTTGCCTCGGATGATCCAGGATACCCACTTTATACGGTTCATGTGCCGAGCAGTTGCAAGATGTGTGTCCACACATGCCCCGCGGACCTCTTCTTCCTGAGGTTTGATTACATCTTCAAGATGTTTCAAATGAGGACACTCGATTTTGCCTTCATCCGCCTGTATGCGCTGCACATGAACTACATCGTCAGGAGAGAGCAAGTGACCGGTCTTGCGGTTGCGGACCCATACTACATGCATGAGGGCTTCTTGTCAATCAACAACGCCAACCGTCAATATGTGAGTCAGTACATCGAAGAATTCTTTCTCGGCAATAAGGACAAAGAAACGATTCTCCTACCTTATCATCCCAGGTAAGTCATCCGCGGATAGCACTATAACACATACATCCTTTCGTGCATTTCAATAGTTACTTTGCACGCATGGAGGCTAAACTTGATCGTGTATTTTGCGCAGCGGGGGGTGTCGTGCCGTTCTCATTGTTCCTTACCCGCGTTACTCCCGCGCTCTATATTTCGATCCGTCGAAGAACATACAGAAGAAAGATTACACACACATAAAGTATGTTCTGGACAGAGCTATGCTGGGCTTCAGCATGCGGGGTGGCTACATCCAATGCAAAAAAACAAATAAGGCCGGGCTTTGTTTCATCCACAAGACTGACTTCTGTTGCATCCATCAACCGGCAAGAAGTGAGAATGATGGATTCTACGTCATCCATCTAATGATGGATTACAAAAGGGATGTGCAATCACTTTGCATGAAATCTTCATCCGATACCCATATCCAGAGATGGGCCGAAGCCTTTGGAGCCGTGCCGGATAATCGACTTCGAAATGATTTCTACCGGATCCAACAGGAAATTGCGTCCATCATCATCAAAGATGTCCTCGAAGAGAATGGGATGTTCTACGGCGTCCCAATATCACGAGCTAATGTCCAAACCCGCATTGCCCTACAACGTCAGGACATGACGCCTTTCACTAAGCTTGGGTGCACCCTTCCGGATATGGACAAATGGGAAGAGTGCACTACTTAAAAACAATGTGTTTGTTTAGTTACTTGTTACTTTCTGTACGACGAAACTTTGAATCTCTCACTACGAAGAAACTATTAGATGTATGGTGCCGCGCTCTAGTTAATTACTTTCAGTACGATGAAATTTGTTAACTATGTTTACTATATATGTTGCTTCTATTTCATAACTGTTTTGTTGAATTCGCTTCATGGTATATATATGTGCATCGCTGACAGGTATATAGATCAACGATGGTGAGGAAGTGGTATGCCGTGTATGTAGGGCATGTTCCGGGTGTGTATGATGAGTGGCCAGAGTGTCAGGCCCAAGTCTCTGGCTTCTCCGGCGGATGCCAGAAAGGGTTTGATAGCAGAGCGGAAGCCGAAGCTAGTTACTTGAGATTCATAGCACAACAAGGGATTCAGAACCAGCGCCGCTGCAAAAACTACTACATCATACCGCTTTTGATCATCATGATCGCTCTTATCGTGTATGTCTTAGTTTAGGTAGATGATGAAACATGTGTCTACGGTGACAATGTAAGAGAGATGTGATCATTAACTTTTATCGCTATTTCGAGATGATGATGAGATCGACATCATTTGTGTTGAGACTATGTTGATATGATGAGACTATGTTGTACCACTTCGATGATGATGATGAGACATTCCTTTTTCATATAGTTACAGTGTATGTGCATGTTGTAACTGTATAAAACCTGAAAAAATACGAGTACAACAACATAAAAAAAGAAAATACTAGCAGTAGCGTGGGGTATTGGAGTAGTAGCAGCGCTGCTTACCAGTAGCGTTTTTTTAAGGGACACACTACTAGTATTAGCAGTAGCGATGGACAGACGCGCGCTACTGCTAGATACAGATAGTAGTAGCACTGGTTCAAACAAGCGCTACTGCTAGAAAATAGTTGTAGCACCGTAGAAGTAGCGCACCTGCCCGCGCTACTAATTGACAAAAAAACCAGCGCTACTGGTAAGGGTTTTCCTAGTAGTGTATACCTGTTAATGTGACATGCCTTCCTGTATTTAGTACATAGTACATTTGTCTATTAAGCATGTCCTTACATAAAACTATTGTTTTTTTTGTATCCCGCATCAATCAACATGACGAGACACCTTTAGTATATGCAGTGCAATATTAGTTGCATCTTTCATATGATTTACAGCATGCGCTGCTTCTAATTTGTTGAAATTCCATTTATGATGGGACGCTTTTAACTTGGCAGAGTCATATTGGTTGCATCTTTCATGTGGTGTCTAGCTTGCATTGCTTCTTATTTGCTGGAATGGTTTCTGCTTAGTTTACACAAACAGTTGTGAACATGCCATGTTGTCCTGTTTTCATACATATTCCATCCTGGTATCATGTGTTCGCCTTAGATCAAAGTAGTGATTGTCAGTATCATGCATGCATGAGTTCTGAAGAGAGAATTTTATTGCTTTTTCTTGTCGGTTTTACTTGACAATTCAAAATCAATAAAGCGGAAGGAAGTTAGCAAGGCAGCGAATAAAGGTGCTCCTTCCGAACGGAGGGCCTCTACAGTTTCTACACCTCCACACCCCCAAGATGATTTCCAAGACAACACATGCATAGACACTCAACAAAGCTGTGTTTATGATGAGCATGTCTCCCCTAGTGCAGCATCACCGGTGCTCCCTCTAAATTGGCACTGTTATATGTGGTTGCATGTTATGTGTGATGTCTAGCTTGTATTGCTTCTAATTTTGTTGAATTCCATCTGCTTACTTTACACATTATACTTGAATAAGACACGTGTTCCTGTTTCTAGAACATACAATATATATCTATCACACCATGTTCTTACATCAAATTACTACTGTTGTGTAACCTGCAACAATCACTTATCATAAGACACGTTTGACTTCGGAGTGTGATATAGGTTACATCTCACATTCTTTTCTAGCTTGTACTACTAATTTGTTGAAATGGCACTTATGACGAGACAGTTTTAACTTGGTAGAGTGATATTCATTGCATCTTTCATATGGTGTCTAGCTTTCATTGCTTCTAATTTGTTGAAATGCCTTCTCCTTAGTTTACACATCATAAGCTGTGAATATGCAATGCTGTGAATATGCAATGGCACTAATGACGAGAGACCTCTAACATGGTAGTGTGATGTTGTTTGCATCTTGCATATGAGTTATTTCTTGTACTGCTTCACATTTGTTTAAACGCCATTTATGATGAGACACTGTTAACTTGGCAGAGCGATATTTGTAGCATCTTTCATATGGTGTCTACCTTCCATTGCATTGCTTCTAATTTGGTGAATTGTCTTCTTCTTAGTTTACACATCATAGTTCTGGTTATCTCTTCCGTCCTGTTTTTCATACATATTACATCCTCCTATCATGTGGTTGTCTAACATCAAAGTTCAGTTCGTCTGCATCACGCATCAATTTGTTCTGAAGAACTAAATTGTTATTCGTTTTTCTTGTCGGCTTGACTTAACATGGCACAAAGAAAGAGCAAGAAACACAGAATGGCATGGAATGAGAAGCGGATGAATCCCGCAGATTCTGCTGGTACTGATGGTGCAATAGAAGTTCAAACTCCAGCGGAAAATTCTACAAACACGGCATCCCATGCTACACGAGTTGCAAAAAAAAGCCAAACAGAAACAAATAGCTGCCACCAAACAAGCAGCACGTTCCCAAGCTCCCTTGCCACCTGAAACTACTTCCCAAGCACTCTTGACACAAGACGAGTTGGCAATATCAGATGAACCTTGTGAGCTTCAACAGCAAGAAGGTAGTTGCTGGAGGCATGTTACAGTTGCATGCTTCTTTATATGTAGTCTCACAGTTTGATGTACACTAAAACTTCCTATGTTTTCTGTTGGACTAGCACCTAGGCGCAAGAGGAAACAAACATCAGGGATAATGCTCGATAGGTTAACTAAATCTAGAGGAGGAAGAATGGAGATCCATTTTGAGGCAGGTTTAAAAAGGCCACGTGATGCTACAGAGTCAGCCAATTTAGTATCAGAGGCAGCGGTTGCCGTTAGGTGTCATGTACGTATCCTCCCAACATGGATTCAGTACAGGAATGACAAAGACGAAACCCAGTTCAACACCTTCCTCAACCATTTATCTGTAAGTATGGTTATGTATGGAAACTAGTAATATCGTCTTGCTCTGTCCCATACTTTCTAGGTTGCTGATAATGAGACTCCCATAATTTTCAACAGATGAGGTCCAAGTTGGATAGCCAAGATGATGCAACCAGAC
>NC_053024.1:432154977-432264232 GCF_003073215.2 Triticum urartu | reverse complement strand
AGTGGCTACAATGCAAAAACAAAATATTATTGGTTTGCAACAGTACTTGGAGTAGTGATTTGCTTTATTATACTAACGGATAACACCGAGCTTTCAGTCGAGTTTAACGCGGCCAGTGAATTGTAATACGACTCACTATAGGGCGAATTCGAGCTCGGTACCCGGGGATCCTCTAGAGTCGACCTGCAGGCATGCAAGCTTGGGGATGCCCAAGGAACCCCGAGTAAATACTATAGGATACTCAAGCGTCTAAGCTTGGGGATTCCCCAGAAGGCATCCCATCTTTCTTCAACAAGTATCGGTATGTTTTCGGATTCGTTTCGTTCATGTGATATGTGCAAATCTTGGAGCGTCTTTTGCATTCACTTTTCACTTTTATTTGATGCACCATACTGGTATGAGATAGTCCATGGTTGATTTGTAGAATGCTCTTTGCACTTCACTTATATCTTTTGAATATGGCTCTATAGAATGCTTCATGTGCTTCGCTTATATCATTTGAAGTTTGGATTGCATATTTCCCTACACATAGAAAACCGCCATTTGTAGAATGCTCTTTTGCTTCACTTATTTTTGTTAGAGCGTGGGCATATCTTTTGTAGAAAGAATTAAACTCTCTTGCTTCACTTATATCTATTTAGAGAGATGACAGGAATTTATCATTCACATGTTAGTCATAAAATACTACATAAAACTTGTAGATCACAGAATATGATATGTTTGATTCCTTGCAATAGTTTTGCGATATAAAGATGGTGATATTAGAGTCATGCTAGTGGGTAGCTGTGGATTGCAGAAATACTTGTGTTGAAGTTTGTGATTCCCGTAGCATGCACGTATGGTGAACCGTTATGTAACGAAGTTGGAGCATGAGGTATTTATTGATTGTCTTCCTTATGAGTGGCGGTCGGGGACGAGCCATGGTCTTTTCCTACCAATCTATCCCCCTAGGAGCATGCGCATAGTACGTTGTTTCGATGACTAATAGATTTTTGCAATAAGTATGTGAGTTCTTTATGACTAATGTTGAGTCCATGGATTGTACGCACTCTCAACCTTCCATCATTGCTAGCCTCTTCGGTACCGTGCATTGCCCTTTCTCACCTTGAGAGTCGGTGCAAACTTTGCCGGTGCATCCAAACCCCATGATATGATACGCTCTATCACACATAAGCCTACTTATATCTTCCTCAAAAAAGCCACCATACCTACCTATCATGGCATTTCCATAGCCATTCCGAGATATATTGCCATGCAACTTCCATCATCATCATATACATGACTTGAGCATTTATTGTCATACTGCTTTGCATGATCGTAAGATAGCTAGCATGATGTTTTCATGGCTTGTCCGTTTTTTGATTTCATTGCTATGCTAGATCATTGCACATCCTGGTACACCGCCGGAGGCATTCATATAGAGTCGTATTTTGTTCTAGTATCGAGTTGTAATATTGAGTTGTAAGTAAATAAAAGTGTGATGATCATCACTATTAGAGCATTGTCCCATGTGAGGAAAGGATGATGGAAGCTATGATTCCCTCGCAAGTTGGGATGAGTCTCCGGACTTTACAAAAATAAAGAGGCCAAAGAAGCCCACAAAAAAGAGAGGCCAAAGAAGCCCACCCCAAAAAACAAAAAAAACAAAAAAAGAGAGAAGGGACAATGTTACTATCCTTTTACCACACTTGTGCTTCAGAGTAGCACCATGTTCTTCATATAGAGAGTCTCTTGAGTTATCACTTTCATATACTAGTGGGAATTTTCATTATAGAACTTGGCTTGTATATTCCAACGATGGGCTTCCTCAAGTGCCCTAGGTCTTCATGAGCAAGCAAGTTGGATGCACACCCACTTAGTTTCAGTTTGAGCTTTCATACACTTATAGCTCTAGTGCATCTGTTGGATGGCAATCCCTACTCCTCACATTGACATCAATTGATGGGCATCTCCATAGCCCATTGATTAGCCGCGTCGATGTGAGACTTTGTTCCTTTTTGTCTTCTCCACACAACCTCCACCATCATATTCTATTCCACCTATAGTGCTATATCCATGGCTCACGCTCATGTATTGCGTGAAAGTTGAAAAGGTTTGAGAACATCAAAAGTATGAAATAATTGCTTGGCTTGTCATCGGGGTTGTGCATGATCTGAATATTTTGTGTGGTGAAGATGGAGAATAGGCAGACCGTATGATTTTGTAGGGATAACTTTCTTTGGCCATGTTATTTTGAAAAGACTTGATTGCCTTATTGGTATGCTTGAAGTATTATTGTCTTAATGTCAAATGATAAACTATTGCTTTGAATCACTCGTGTCTTAATATTCATGCCATGATTAGATTACATGATCAAGATTATGCTAGGTAGCATTCCACATCAAAAATATTTTTTTATCATTTACCTACTCGAGGACGAGCAGGAATTAAGCTTGGGGATGCTGATACATCTCCATCTTATCTATATTTTTTGATTATTCCATGCCAATATTATACAAGTTTCATATACTTTTGGCAACTTTTTATACTATTTTTGGGACTAACGTATTGATCTAGTGTCCAGTGCCAGTTCCTGTTCGTTGCATGTTTTTTGTTTCGTAGAAAATCCATATCAAACGGAGTCCAAACGGGATAAAGACTGACAGAGATTTTTTTTGGAATATATGTGATTTTTGGGAAGAAGAATCAACGCGAGACGATGCCCGAGGGGGCCACGAGGTAGGGGGCGTGCCCCTGACCCTCGTGGCAACCCCATAAGGCGGTTGGTGCCCTTATTTCGCCCTAAGAAAGCCAATATCCGGATACAAATCGTGTTAAAATTTCAGCCGGATCGGAGTTACGGATTTCTGGGAATATAAGAAACGGTGAAAGGCCAGAATCTGAAACGCAGAAACAGAGAGAGACAGAGAGACAGATCCAATCTCGGAGGGCTCTCGCCCCTCCGCCGCCATGGAGGCCATGGACCAGAGGGGATATCCTTCTCCCATCTAGGGAGAAGGTCAAGGAAGAATAAGAAGAAGGGGGGCTCTCTCCCCCTCTCCCCCGGTGGCGCCGGAACATCGCCGGGGCCATCATCGTCACCGCAATCTACACAAACACCTCCGTCATCTTCACCAACATCTTCATCACCTTCCCCCATCTATCTACAGTGGTCCACTCTCCCGCAACCCGCTGTACCCTCTACTTGAACATGGTGCTTTATGCTTCATATTATTATCCAATGATGTGTTGCCATCCTATGATGTTTGAGTAGATTTTCGTTGTCCTATCGGTAATTGGTGAATTTCTATGATTGGTTTATTTTGCTTGTCATTATGTTGCTGTCCTTTGGTGCCCATCATATGACCGTGCGTGTGGATCACACCGTAGGATTAGTTGTATGTTGACAGGACTATGTATTGGAGGGTAAGAGTGACAGAAACTTCAACATAGCATAGAAATTGATGCATACGAGATTGAAGGGGGGACAATATATCTTAATGCTATGGTTGCATTTTACCTTAATGAATGTTAGTAGTTGCGGATGCTTGCTAATAGTTCCAATCATAAGTTCATAGAGTTCCAAGTCAGGGATGGCATGCTAGCAGTGGCCTCTCCCACATAAAACTTGCTATCGATCTAGTAAAGTAGTCAATTGCTTAGGGACAATTTCGCAACTCCTACCGCCACTTTTCCACACTCTCTATACTAACTGTATTACTTCTTTACCTAAAACAGCCCCTAGTTTTTATTTACATGCTCTTTATATTCTTGCAAACCTATCCCGTTACACCTTCAAAGTACTTCTAGTTTATACTTGTTCTAGGTAAAGCGAACGTTAAGCGTGCGTAGAGTTGTATCGGTGGTCGATATAAGTTGAGGGAATATTTGTTCTACCTTTAGCTCCTCGTTGGGTTCGACACTCTTATTTATCGAAAGAGTCTACAATTGATCCCCTATACTTGTGGGTTATCATACGTTTACCGTGCCAACTCAATTCGAATCCAGTATGTATTCTATTTTTGTTCGGGCAGGATCCATTTTCGATTGGAATAAAATTCTATATACATCATTTTTATATATACTTTCAAAAGCACAACACCCTTTATACATAAATATGGTTTACAAATGGCATGGTCTCAGACTCATAAGGCTAGATCCATCTTAATTTGGAATTTTTCAAATGTTTGAAACCACTTTATCTTGAAATCCAATGTATGCGTTCCTCGCTAACTGTCTCCAATTAATGTGTGTTTCATGCGGTTTTTTGTACTTCTCAAACTTGTATAATGTGTTTCACACACGCAACATATAGCGTAGTACCGTTTAGACATTAATTGCATATAAACCATGCATTATCTCTAATTAAAGAATCTATGGATCACTAATATTGATAAACTATATAACATTACACGTGTCCTCAAATTCAAATGAATATGCGTGTTTGATACACCAATGTTCCTTATGATATTATCGATGTCGTGATCTCTAGTTTAAATATTTGAATCCCATTAATCCATATATTCATCTCATATAGCTATCACTCATGCTTATATAGGAGTATCTCTCTAGACCTATACGCGTTCATCGTCTCTCGGGTATCTCTCGTGCTACCTGTATGTCGACAATGCTCTTTTATCTTTGTAACACACTGACGGTACTATCTCCCTCGACCTTCATCACTCTATCTCTTTCTAAGTATATCTCGCTCCCTGCTATGTGTCTCTAACTATGATTCTCCATGTGAAATCTCTTTCTCTCACACAAACACAAACTTCGTCTCCCGGGGTCTCATTTCTCTCTAGTATTCCCCTGCGTGCCACTCGCACACCCCCTCTCACACAAAGATGTCTTGCGCTCATTAGGTATGAGAAGCTACAACTCTTCCTCTTAAATATCTCTCCCTCACAGACAAACACAAACTCTGTCTCCCAGGGTCTCATATCTCTCCACCATTCTCTTGTATGTCGCTCACACACTCTCTCTCCCTAGAGATATCTCGCGTTCCCTGATATGTCTCTCTAGCTATCACTCTCGTTGTGAAATATCTTTCTCTCTTGCAAACACAAAACTCCGTCTCTCAGGATCTCATTTCTCTCTGATATTTGTTCGTATGTGACTCACATGCACCCTCTCTCTATCTCTCTCACACCCACACACATAACTCAGCCTTCTGATCCACACGACTCTTATCTCTAACACACACACTAGCTAGAATATTTATCTTTCTATTTATTTGTTTCTCCATCAACCTTGTTTCTCACCCTCACTCTTGCTTCCTATCACACACGCTATATATGTTTCTCTCTACATGCAGTCATGCGCCCTCTTTTTATCTTTCTCTCACACACACATAACTTCACCCTCTGAACCACTCGGCGGTCATCTCCAACACTCAAACTAGCCGATGTCCGTCTAGCTAGCATCTCTATCTCTGTAGCTATCTATAGTTTCTCCGTCAACATTTCTTTCTCGCATGCACTCTTGCTTCCTATCACGCACACTATATATGTCTCTCCATACATGCATCTATAGGTTGATCTCTTTTGCACAATCGTTGTGTCTCGCTCCCTCTGCTCGCCATAGATGCATGCTCCAGCCCACTCCGCTATCTCTTAAAGACAAAAACACATGCTCAATTATCGGGCCTTCTTCCCTGCACTCTCACATGCATGCATATTGTTATACTGATCCGTCTCTCCCATGTCATTGATCTTATGACTTATGTCTTCTTTCTTTTATCTCGATCATGCGTGTGCGGACACACACACATCCTACGTATACATGTATACCTCTCGCACATGCACGTTCAGGTCTCCTATGTCTTCATACGTAGTTAACTACCCTCAGCCCTAACCTCACATCGAATCGTTCTCTTCTTGTGTGCACATAACTTCCGCCTGGATGGGTAAAACACACACTCACACTTAACAATCTCCTTCTAGCTACCCCCCTCTCTCACTCTTCCCCTATATCCCCAAAACCAATAAGACCATCCCTTCGTTTAATTCCTGCCTACATGCACCATCGATATATAGTAGTCATCCTCGGTGTCTCTCGAACAAACACGTTCTCTCGATGTAGACTCCTCTCACGCGCACACACCTTCTCTTCCCTCTCTACGGGCCTTTTCTCTCTCGCACCCCCTCGTTGGTGGCCTCTGACATACACATCACCTCTCTATGATGAAGCCACACACACTTAAATTACTTTCGCCACTGAAGACTCCGCGTCACACACACACACACATGCACCCGCCCCCCACCCCCCCCCACACACACTAAGACTCCATCTCACACACACATGCTTTAGCCAGAGCATTTGTTCCTACCACCCTTCGTACAACCTTACCCGTATGATAAACAATCACCTTAATTTACTTGTATAACATGGACAAAATCCACTTTACTTTAGTAGTTAGCAAAATTCTCATCATTATATAACACAAAAATCACGAGCAGGAAGTGAATTTTTTTTTACACAACCACGTTAACATGTGTTGGAAATATGCCCTAGAGGCAATAATAAATTAGTTATTATTATATTTCCTTGTTCATGATAATCGTTTATTATCCATGCTAGAATTGTATTGATAGGAAACTCAGATACATGTGTGGATACATAGACAACACCATGTCCCTAGTAAGCCTCTAGTTGACTAGCTCGTTGATCAATAGATGGTTACGGTTTCCTGATCATGGACATTGGATGTCGTTGATAACGGGATCACATCATTAGGAGAATGATGTGATGGACAAGACCCAATCCTAAGCCTAGCACAAAGATCGTGTAGTTTGTTCGCTAAAGCTTTTCTAATGTCAAGTATCATTTCCTTAGACCATGAGATTGTGCAACTCTCGGATACCGTAGGAGTGCTTTGGGTGTGCCAAACGTCACAACGTAACTGGGTGGCTATAAAGGTACACTACAGGTATCTCCGAAAGTGTCTGTTGGGTTGGCACGAATCGAGACTGGGATTTGTCACTCCGTGTAAACGGAGAGGTATCTCTGGGCCCACTCGGTAGGACATCATCATAATGTGCACAATGTGATCAAGGAGTTGATCACGGGATGATGTGTTACGAAACGAGTAAAGAGACTTGCCGGTAACGAGATTGAACAAGGTATCGGGATACCGACGATCGAATCTCGGGCAAGTATCGTACCGCTAGACAAAGGGAATTGTATACGGGATTGATTAAGTCCTTGACATCGTGGTTCATCCGATGAGATCATCGTGGAACATGTGGGAGCCAACATGGGTATCCAGATCCCGCTGTTGGTTATTGACCGGAGAACGTCTCGGTCATGTCTGCATGTCTCCCGAACCCGTAGGGTCTACACACTTAAGGTTCGATGATGCTAGGGTTATAAAGGAAGTTTGTATGTGGTTACAGAATGTTGTTCGGAGTCCCAGATGAGATCCCGGACGTCACGAGGAGTTCCGGAATGGTCCGGAGGTAAAGAATTATATATAGGAAGTGCTATTTCGGCCATCGGGACAAGTTTCGGGGTCACCGGTATTTTACCGGGACCACCGGAAGGGTCCCGGGGGTCCACCGGGTGGGGCCACCTATCCCGGAGGGCCCCATGGGCTGAAGTGGGAAGGGATCCAGCCCAAAGTGGGCTGGGGATCCACTTCCCCCTAGGGCCCATGCGCCTAAGGGTGGGGAAACCCTAGTGGAAGAGTCCTAAGAGGGGAAGGCACCCCTGGGTGCCTTGGTGGGGAGGGACTCCTCCCTTGGCCGCCGCCCCCCTAGGAGATTGGATCTCCTAGGGCCAGCGCCCCCCCTAGGCTCCCTATATATAGTGAGGGAAGGAGGGCCTCTCAACACGCGCCTTGGTGCCTCCCTCTCCCTCTCCAACACCTCCTCCTCCTCCATAGAGCTTAGCGAAGCCCTGCCGGAGTACTGCAGCTCCATCACCACCACGCCATCGTGCTGCTGTTGGAGCCATCTTCCTCAACCTCTCCTTCTCCCTTGCTGGATCAAGAAGGACGAGACGTCGCTGCTCCGTATGTGTGTTGAACGCGGAGGTGCCGTCCGTTCGGCGCTAGGATCATCGGTGATTTGGATCACGACGAGTACGACTCCATCAACCCCGTTCTCTTGAACGCTTCCGCGCGCGATCTACAAGGGTATGTAGATCCACTCCTCCCTCGTTGCTAGATGACTCCATAGATTGATCTTGGTGATACGTAGAAAATTTTGAATTATTGCTACGTTCCCCAACAGTGGCATCATGAGCTAGGTCTATGCGTAGTTTCTATGCACGAGTAGAACACAAAGTAGTTGTGGGCGTTGATTTTGTTCAATATGCTTGCCGTTACTAGTCTTATCTTGATTCGGCGACATCGTGGGATGAAGCGGCCCGGACCAACCTTACACGTACGCTTACGTGAGACTGGTTCCACCGACTGACATGCACTAGTTGCATAAGGTGGCTAGCGGGTGTCTGTCTCTCCCACTTTAGTCGGATCGGATTCGATGCAAAGGGTCCTTATGAAGGGTAAATAGCAATTGGCATATCACGTTGTGGTTTTTGCGTAGGTAAGAAACGTTCTTGCTAGAAACCCATAGCAGCCACGTAAAACATGCAAACAACAATTAAAGGACGTCTAACTTGTTTTTGCAGGGTATGCTATGTGATGTGATATGGCCAAAAGGATGTGATGAATGATATATGTGATGTATGAGATTGATCATGTTCTTGTAATAGGAATCACGACTTGCATGTCGATGAGTATCACAACCGGCAGGAGCCATAGGAGTTGTGTTAATTTATTTATGACCTGCGTGTCAACATAAACGTCATATAATTACTTTACTTTATTGCTAACCGTTAGCTGTAGTAGTAGAAGTAATAGATGACGTGACAACTTCATGGAGACACGATGATGGAGATCATGATGATGGAGATCATGGTGTCATGCCGGTGACAAGATGATCATGGAGCCCCAAGATGGAGATCAAAGGAGCTATATGATATTGGCCATATCATGTCACTATTATTTGATTGCATGTGATGTTTATCATGTTTTTGCATCTTATTTTCTTAGAACGACGGTAGTAAATAAGATGATCCCTCATTAAAATTTCAAGAAAGTGTTCCCCCTAACTGTGCACCGTTGCGACAGTTCGTTGTTTCAATGCACCACGTGATGATCGGGTGTTTGATTCAAACGTTCACATACAACGGGTGTAAGACAGATTTACACATGCAAACACTTAGGTTGACTTGACGAGCCTAGCATGTGTACAGACATGGCCTCGGAACACAGAAGACCGAAAGGTCGAGCATGAGTCGTATGGTAGATACGATCAACATGAAGATGTTCACCGATGATGACTAGTCTGTCTCACGTGATGATCGGACACGGCCTAGTTGACTCGGATCATGTAATCACTTAGATGACTAGAGGGATGTGTATCTGAGTGGGAGTTCACAAGATGAACTTAATTATCCTGAACATAGTCAAAAGGTCTTCGCAAATTATGTCGTAGCTCGCGCTTCAGTTCTACTTTTTAGATATGTTCCTAGAGAAAATTTAGTTGAAAGTTGATAGTAGTAATTATGCGGACTAGGTCCGTAAACTGAGGTTTGTCCTCATTGCTTCATAGAAGGCTTATGTCCTTAATGCACCGCTCAGTGTGCTGAACCTCGAACGTTGTCTATGGATGTTGCGAACATCTGACATACACATTTTGATAACTACGTGATAGTTCAGTTAAACGGCTTAGAGTTGAGGCACCGAAGACGTTTTGAAACGTCGCGAAACATATGAGATGTTTTGAGGGCTGAAATTGGGATTTCAGGCTCATGCCCACGTCAAGAGGTATAAGACCTCCGACGATTTTCTTAGCCTGCAAACTAAGGGAGAAAAGCTCAATTGTTGAGCTTGTGCTCAGATTGTCTGAGTACAACAATCATTTGAATCAAGTGGGAGTTGATCTTCCAAATGAGATAGTGATGTTTCTCCGAAGTCATTACCACCAAGTTGCTTGAGCTTCGTGATGAACTATAATATATCAGGGACATATATGATGATCCTTGAGATATTTGTAATGTTTGACACCACAAAAGTAGAAATCAAGAAGGAGCATCAATTGTTGATGGTTGGTGAAACCAATAGTTTCAAGAAGGGCAAGGGAACAAAGGGATACTTCATGAAACGGCGATTCAGCTGCTGCTCTAGTGAAGAAACCCAAGGTTGAACCCAAACCCGAGACTGAGTGCTTCTGTAATAAGGGGAACAGCCACTGGAGCAGAATTACCCTAGATACTTGGTAGATGAGAAGGCTGTCGATAGAAGTATATTGGATATACATTATGTTGATGTGTACTTTACTAGTACTCCTAGTAGCACCAGGGTATTAGATACCGGTTTGGTTGCTAAGTGTTAGTAACTCGAAATAAAAGCTACGGAATAAACGGAGACTAGCTAAAGGTGAGCTGACGATATGTGTTGGAAGTGTTTCCAAGGTTGATATGATCAAGCATCGCACGCTCCCTCTACCATAGAGATTGGTATTAAAACCTAAATAATTGTTCTTTGGTGTTTGCGTTGAGCATAGACATGATTGGAATATGTCTATCGCAATACGGTTATTCATTTAAGGAGAATAACGGTTACTTTGTTTATTTGAATAATACCTTCAATGGTCTTGCACCTAAAATGAATGGTTCATTGAATCTCGATCATAGTGATACACATGTTCATGCCAAAAGATATAATATAGTAATGATAGTACCACCTACTTGTGGCACTGCCACGTAAGTCATATCGGTATAAAACGCACGAAGAAGCTCCATGTTGATGGATCTTTGGGCTCACTCGTTTTTGAAAAGTTTGAGGCATGCGAACCATGTCTATTGGTGTATATGCATGAAGAAACTCCATGCAAATGGACTGTTTGGACTCACTTGATTTTGAATCACTTGAGACATGCAAATCATACCACATGGTCAAGATGACTGAAAGCCTCGTTTTCAGTAAAATGGAACTAGAAAGCAACTTGTTGGAAGTAATACATTTTGATGTGTGCAGTCCAATGAGTGCTGAGGCATGTAGTGGATATCCTTGTGTTTTTACTTCACAGATGATTTGAGTAGAGGTTGAGTATATTTACTTGATGAATCACGAGTCTGAATTATTGAAAGGTTCAAGTAATTTCAGGGTGAAGTTGAAAGATCGTCGTGACAAGAGGATAAAATATCTATGATATGATCATAGAGATGAATATCTGAATTACGAGTTTGGCACAGAATTAAGACATTGTGGAAATTGTTTCACAACCAATACAGCCAGGAACACCATGGTGTGATGGTGTGTCCGAACATCATAACTGCACCCTATTGGATATGATGCATACCATGATGTCTCTTATCGAATTACCATGATAGTTTATGGGTTAGGCATTAGAGAAAACCACATTCACTTTAAATAGGGCACCACGTAATTCCGATGAGATGACACCGTATGAACTATGGTTTAGAGAAACCTAAGCTGTCATTTCTTAAAAGTTTGGGACTGCGACGCTTATGTGGAAAAGTTTCAGGCTGATAAGCTCGAACTCAAAGCGGATAAATGCGTCTTCATAGGACACCCAAAACAGTTGGGTATACCTCCTGTCTCAGATCCGAAAGCAATAAGGGATTGTTTCTAGAATCGGGTCCTTTCTCGAGAAAAAGTTTCTCTCGAAAGAATTGAGTGGGAGGATGGTGGAGACTTGATGAGGTTATTGAACCGTCTCTTCAACTAGTGTGTGGCAGGGAACAGGAAGTTGTTCCTGTGGCACCTACACCAATTGAAGTGGAAGCTTATGATAGTGATCATGAAACTTCAGATCAAGTCACTAACAAACCTCGTGGGATGACAAGGATGTGTACTACTTCAGAGTGGTGCGTAATCCTGTCTTGGAAGTCATGTTGCTAGACAACAATGAACCTACGAGCTATGGAGAAGCGATGGTGGGCCCGGATTCCGATAAATGGCTCGAGGCCATAAAATCCGAGAGAGGATCCATGTATGAAAACAAAGTGTAGACTTTGGCAGAATGGCTCGATGGTCGTAAGGCTATTGAGTGCAGATGGATTTTAAAAGTAAGACGGACAATGATGGTAAATGTCACCATTAAGAAAGCTCGACTTGTCGTTAAGATGTTTTCCGACAAGTTCAAGGAGTTGACTATGATGAGACTTTCTCACTCGTTGCGATGCTAAGAGTCTATTGGAATTATATTAGCGATTACTGCATTATTTATGAAATCTTCCAGATAGGATGTCAAAACATTGTTACCTCGACGTTTTTTTGAGGAAAAGTTGTATGTGATACAAACCGGAAGGTTTTGTCAATCCTGAAAGATGCTAATAAGTATGCAAAGCTCCAGCAATCCTTCTAAGGACTGGAGTAAGCATCTCGGAATTGGAATGTATGCTTTGATGATGATCAAAGATTTTGGGTGTATACAAAGTTTATGAGAAACTTGTATTTCCAAAGAAGTGAGTGGGAGCACTATAGAATTTCTGATGAATATATGTTGACATATTGTTGATCAGAAATGACGTAGAATTTCTGGAAAGCATATAGGGTTATTGGAAAGTGTTTTTCAATGGAAAGCCTGGATTAAGCTACTTGAACATTGAGCATCAAGATCTATAAGAATAGATCAAAACACTTAATGGTACTTTCAAATGAGCACATACCTTGACATGATCTTGAAGGTGTTCAAGATGGATCAGTCAAAGAAGGAGTTCTTGCCTGAGTTGTAAGGTATGAAGTTAAGACTTAAAGCTCGACCACGGCAGAATAGAGAGAAAGGACGAAGGTCGTCCCCTATGCTTAAGTCATAGGCTCTCTACAGTATGCTATGCTGTGTACCGCACCTGAAGTGTGCCTTCCATGATTCAGTCAAGGGGTACAAGAGTGATCCAAGAATGGATCACAGGACAGCGGTCAAAGTTATCCTTAGTAACTAGTGGACTAAGGAATTTTCTCGATTATGGAGGTGATAAAGAGTTCGACGTAAAGAGTTACGTCGATGCAAGCTTAACACCTATCCGGATAGCTCTGAGTAGAGATGCCGGATACGTATAATGGAGAAACAATTTAGAATAGCTCCAAGTAGAACAGTTATTTGGAATAGCTCCAAATGTAGCGTAGTAGTTGCATCTACAAGATGATATAGAAATTTGCGAAGTACATACGGATCTGAATGTTGCAGACCCGTTGACTAAAACCTCTCTCACAAGCAACATGATCAAACCCAGAACTCTTTGAGTGTTAATCACATAGTGATGTGAACTAGATTATTGACTCTAGTAAACTCTTTGGATGTTGGTCACATGGCGATGTGACCTGTGAGTGTTAATCACATGGCGATGTGAACTAGATTATTGACTCTAGTGCAAGTGGGAGACTGTTGGAAATATGCCCTAGAGGCAATAATAAATTAGTTATTATTATATTTCCTTGTTCATGATAATCGTTTATTATCCATGCTAGAATTGTATTGATAGGAAACTCAGATACATGTGTGGATACATAGACAACACCATGTCCCTAGTAAGCCTCTAGTTGACTAGCTCGTTGATCAATAGATGGTTACGGTTTCCTGACCATGGACATTGGATGTCGTTGATAACGGGATCACATCATTAGGAGAATGATGTGATGGACAAGACCCAATACTAAGCCTAGCACAAAGATCGTGTAGTTTGTTCGCTAAAGCTTTTCTAATGTCAAGTATCATTTCCTTAGACCATGAGATTGTGCAACTCTCGGATACCGTAGGAGTGCTTTGGGTGTGCCAAACGTCACAACGTAACTGGGTGGCTATAAAGGTACACTACAGGTATCTCCGAAAGTGTCTGTTGGGTTGGCACGAATCGAGACTGGGATTTGTCACTCCGTGTAAACGGAGAGGTATCTCTGGGCCCACTCGGTAGGACATCATCATAATGTGCACAATGTGATCAAGGAGTTGATCACGGGATGATGTGTTACGAAACAAGTAAAGAGACTTGCCGGTAACGAGATTGAACAAGGTATCGGGATACCGACGATCGAATCTCGGGCAAGTATCGTACCGCTAGACAAAGGGAATTGTATACGGGATTGATTAAGTCCTTGACATCATGGTTCATCCGATGAGATCATCGTGGAACATGTGGGAGCCAACATGGGTATCCAGATCCCTCTGTTGGTTATTGACCGGAGAACGTCTCGGTCATGTCTGCATGTCTCCCGAACCCGTAGGGTCTACACACTTAAGGTTCGATGACGCTAGGGTTATAAAGGAAGTTTGTATGTGGTTACCGAATGTTGTTCGGAGTCCCGGATGAGATCCCGGACGTCACGAGGAGTTCCGGAATGGTCCGGAGGTAAAGAATTATATATAGGAAGTGCTATTTCGGCCATCGGGACAAGTTTCGGGGTCAGCGGTATTTTACCGGGACCACCGGAAGGGTCCCGGGGGTCCACCGGGTGGGGCCACCTATCCCGGAGGGCCCCATGGGCTGAAGTGGGAAGGGATCCAGCCCAAAGTGGGCTGGGGCTCCACTTCCCCCTAGGGCCCATGCGCCTAAGGGTGGGGAAACCCTAGGGGAAGAGTCATAAGAGGGGAAGGCACCCCTGGGTGCCTTGGGGGGGAGGGACTACTCCCTTGGCCGCCGCCCCCCTAGGAGATTGGATCTCCTAGGGCCGGAGCCCCCCCTAGGATCCCTATATATAGTGAGGGAAGGAGGGCCTCTCAACACGCGCCTTGGTGCCTCCCTCTCCCTCTCCAACACCTTCTCCTCCTCCATAGAGCTTAGCGAAGCCCTGCCGGAGCACTGCAACTCCATCACCACCACGCCGTCGTGCTGCTGTTGGAGCCATCTTCCTCAACCTCTCCTTCCCCCTTGCTGGATCAAGAAGGAGGAGACGTCGCTGCTCCGTATGTGTGTTGAACGCGGAGGTGCCGTCCGTTCGGCGCTAGGAACATCGGTGATTTGGATCACGACGAGTACGACTCCATCAACCCCGTTCTCTTGAACGCTTCCGCGCGCGATCTACAAGGGTATGTAGATCCACTCCTCCCTCGTTGCTAGATGACTCCATAGATTGATCTTGGTGATACGTAGAAAATTTTGAATTATTGCTACGTTCCCCACCAACATGGCCACGTAAATCACTAGCTAAAGTGTAGCACCATTATACTTATATCCCGATGCAAAAGGTTGAGTACATGTCCGAAGAGTAGAGTCGCACACACGCACTCTGTCTCTCAGAATCACACACACACACACCAGTTACATGACACCCCCTTAAGCAGACACATATGTTACAATTTGTGCGGGTACACGTGATGGTGCACATTTATTTAAGCCAGACAGTGAACCAAATAGTAGCTGCATTCATTCCCTTCTCGCCGCCTCTTCTCTGGTCGCCGTCGGCCGATAGCCATGGTCCGGCCGAAGGTAATGACATACGCCACACTCCCGCTGGAGCGGCGCTTTAATCTGGAGGCGACGTGAAGCCAGGATCGCAGCCGCCCTGCCTCCGGGGTCCGGACTAGCCGGAGCTCGATGAGGTGGCGTTGGAGGCGGAGCAGCACGCGGAGCTGGAGAAGAAAGACAATGTGGAGCTGGAACAGGAGGACGACGACGCGGGTGAAGTGGAGACGGGGGAGGATGTGATTTCCATTATACTCAGACTTAAAGGGCTTTGAGTTTCACGCCACATTTATTTCATAGACATAAGAGAAAGGAAATTTTAGTGGTCATGCATGCATCTTTTTGTGCTAGCACTCCTATATAAGGGTTGACCGGTTGCTTCCCGCGGACGTGCGCGGGCGGTGGAAGAGGAAGGAGAAGGTTAGCGGGCTGTGGAGTAACATTTTTTACCACAATTTCTTAGGAAACTAAGTGCAATAGTTGAGTAGTTTTGCAAACTACCAGTACATACTACACCTGAAACGGTTCAAAACGAATACCACCACCATGCCCGCGTCTGACCGCCCTGGCCTACCCAACCCCCCTCTCTTGCCAGCGCGCGCTTTCCGCTTGAAACGGTCAGCGTCGCCCCGGAGCGTCAGTGCCGCATTAATGCCCGGCCAGAGCGGAGGCGATCTCTCACTGGCACTGGTGCGCGTCGGTGCTAAACAAACGGTTTTCAACCCCTTTCCACGACGGCATTTGGAACCGTCGCCAAGTGAGTGTGGGCGATAGGGGGGGTCCTTCCCACACGACCCAGAAACCGTCGGGGATAGGCCCTCCTGGGACATAGGCTGAGGCCGTGTGCGATCGGGTGAGGCATCAAAACCCAATAATTTATGTAGGTATGTATATCCCACACGGTAATCCGAGAAAATCATTTCCATAGGTATGTACATCCCAGACGGTGAATCCTAGAAAAACATTTCCGATCGTATGTATATCACACACAGTCAAATAAGGAATACCTTTCCGTTCTTATGTACATCCCACACAGTCAATCCAGGGAAAATGTTTCGGTTTGTACATACATCCCACACAGTTTTATTTGTAGGCTCGTGTGTGAAAGGTGTAACTATCACACATGGTCTTCCTTGGTTAATTGTTTGCTTTTATCAACTATATCACACACGATTTGCTGAAGAAAACTGTGTGGCATTGGGCTATCCATCGCAAGCGCTTTTACTGCTAGAACCGTTTGTAAAGGTCCATGACACATTTAGTAGGTTTATTAGTTTACAATTAATAATTCCAGTATTATGCAAATTCACATTTCATATCGAACAGCTGTTTGCCAATTTCATATCAGACACATAAATATATTATAACATCACAGTACGATAGCTACATGAAAACAACACGGTACAACATATAGCTAGTTCAACTTCATAAGAGCAATATGTTCATTTCCCTAATCGAGATCATCCAGACTCGTCTTATCCACCTCTGCTTTCAGTTCAGTAAGAATATGTTTTGCACGGGCCAACTAGGAAAGTGCCTCCTCCTTCGCCAACACCATCTTAGCAAAGTCTGATTTGAAAAATCTGAGCTCATTCTCCACCTTCAACTTTTTATTCCGCATCTTCAAATATTCTTTAGCATTGACAATAGTTTCTCTAAGCCTACGTCTGTTCTATTCCTCATACATGGTCCAGAGCTTCGCTAGGCACATCTTCAAAGACTGTGGCCACTCTTATCAACCCACTCCAAGTAAGAACACTTCCGTTCATCCTATAATATTTAAAACTAGATCAGTAGCAATTGTAGGGGAGATGGGTTTATAGCAACATAGAAAATCACCAATGCTTATTTTGAAAAACTGAAGAAACATGTTAATTATGATATATCTTCTCAAAAAGATCAATGTGCAAATGAAATAATTGGTACTGAAACAACAACCAAATTCTGGAACATCAGAAGCTATAATTAACTACAACGACGCTACAAGTTCTTACTCATGTACAATAAATAAAAAATTGAACATTTTATGAGGAAGGTAAATATAACTGGAATAGCATAGCGACAGTGTTTAGATGACAACAAATTGATACTAACAGGTGTGTACATGCACAAATTTAGTAACATAGAACTAATATCACTAAGGCTGTCCACTATGTATGCCAAAACTGGGGTAAAGACAACTATTGCTACATCTCGCACCGTTGCCCTGCACTGGCGAGCCGATGCAGCGGAAAAAAAATCAGGGACCCAGACTCCGGAGCACGTAGTTGCTCCGATGCCCGGTTCCTTCGTGCCATAAAGATTTAGTATTTTACTACTTGGCAGCTCGGATGTGTGGACCAAAGTTGACTGCACAAATTGTTGAAGCGGTGCCAAATAATTTTCTAATGGCACCGCTGATGAGATGGCAACAATTTAAGATACTTGGTACAAACTGTGACACTGTCTTAGGATGCGTTTGTTGAATGTGTGGTATGAATGGGTTGGGACCGTGACAGGGTCTGAATCACATCTAACAAATGATTTGTAACAACGAAAGAGGGTCTAACCTTCTCTGCACAGCCAGAAACTTCCTCCCATTGTCCACAGAATCAAACGCAACTAGCTTCACACATGGAGATTGACGGTGACAACGAGCAGATAGATCTTCAGCCACCCCGCTCCATTTGTTGCCACTGATGGTTCTAGGGAGCTACAAGAGGAATAAATGACTCAAATCGACCATCGGGTAAAAATCCTTCATTCCAAGTCATAGCCCCAGAGAGAGAAGAGAGGCATAACCGGGTGGTGAAGGAGTCGTCGCCGGAGGAGGAACCGCTAGAGATGTCTTTGAAGAACACCATGGCGACCCCGGCGGTAGGATGTGAGACGGTGAGAGCAAGTAAGCGGTTACTGCTTAGCAAGGAAGGAAGGAAGAAGGAAACAGGGGAAATGTGACTTGTGGTTGGGGAGAAAAGGGGGTGGGGAAGGGGGAAGGGGGCGAGGGTAGATATTTTGGCGATAGGCCAAAATTTTGGAAATGTGGAGGGAAACTTTGCGCGTGGTGCCGCTGGACCTTTCACTTTGAACGATTATGTGCATCACAAACGATTCTTCTGCTTTACGCGCATGGGATGAGTTTGATAATTCAAATTTTGGTGGAAATTTCCCCGGGTACGTCATTGCATAATTTAACATCGCTTGTTAATTTGGGCACACAAAAGAGCATATAGCAGACAGACCACACTTACCGAATCGAGCAATTTTAGTAATTAAACAGAGCCAGTTGACCTAAACATTGCTCTAACAAAAGACCAGCATAAAAAACAAAGCCTAGGTACACATAATTTTAACAAATCCGCCGCCGCGCCGGCCTATGCATCGCCAGTGTGAGATGAGACGTCAATAACTTATCCTGGCAACATGCCACCGTTGGTGGACTCCGTGTCCCCCCTGCCGAAGTCGACCGCGTCCTCGTCCTCGGCGCCGCCCTCAAGGTTGTAGTACTCGTAGTAGTGGCTGTGCCAGAGCTCGCATTGGTACTCCACCGCCGATTCCTCGACGGGCAGACTCTTCTCTACCTCAACCTCGGCCACGTACAACTCCTCCACCCGGTGCTCCTCGATCTCTGCCGCCTCCTGCATCTCTAGCTCCCACTTGGAGACCTCATGAGGAAGCAGGTGCTCCATGGCCACTGCCGCCTTTTCAGACGTGGGTTGCATGCTGGAGTCTCAGGTGGCCTAGAATATCTTGGCGTGTGCATCCTCGATCTTGGCGTGGACGGCCTCGCCCCGGGCCAGGGCGACATCGGTGGCACGGATGACAGCTCGAGTGCTCTCGGTGTTTGCAGTCGCCGTCGCAGCAGCACCTGTGGCCGTCTTGGCTGCTGCAGCTGCCTTGTTGGCTGCTGCTGATGCCCTCTCGGTGGATACGGCCGCACTCAATGCGGATACGGCGACACTCTCGGTGTAGGCGGACACGCTCTCGGCGCAGGCAGCGGCGCTCGGGGGGATGCGGCCATCATACGGGCCTTCACGAAGCGTTTCCATGGTGTCGTCTTTGCAAGAAGGGGTTGTGGGAATGGGGATCGAGATTCGTGGATTCGGGAGTTTCCGGCACTGGAGCAGACGAGCCGGCGAAGCTTAAGAAGGGAGACTTAAATAGACCCAGATATTTTCATCGCAAACGGTTCCTAGAAAACAATTGTGTGTGATGTTGTAGATATTTTTTATTAGCTGCGAAAGACGAATTTGGAGTAAAGTGGCAACGGAGGGTGTTTCCAATGAATGAGAAATTTTGTAGTACTAATAGAACTGTCATGTCAAATTTTGGAAAATTTCAGGGGTCATTTGACCTTTTAAGACATTTAGGTGATTTTCTAGCCATTTAATGACCATAATTGAAATTTGAACTACATGTACATGCAACAACTAACCATAGCAGTTTGAAAACTCATATTTCATGTACTTGTGTACGATTTAATTCCATGTGCAGTAAATTGGAAGGAATTTTCAAACATATTGGTCTAATGGCTATGACACAATTAAGCATGGAGTCACATGGCAATTTAATTCCAAAAAAAATCAGAAACACATGAAACCTTGGTTGATGTAATGTCATGCCACCAAGATAATGTGGTAAAGAAATTGGCATGTTTGACGAAAGTTTGGACACACACCCCTCACAAACCGGAGCAACTAACTAGAAGGCTCGTGGTTCCGAGAGGGAACAATGCATGTTTCATGATGAACGGGAGATAGCTTCCTCTTATGGCGTTCAATTTTATTCTACGTCTAACGTGCACTACTACAATTGTAATGTGAAATTTTTGAAAATTCTAGGCATTTGAACTTTTAAAGACATTTAAGTGATTTTCTAGCCATTTAATGACCATAATTCAAATTTGAACTACATCTACATGCAACGCCTAATCAAAACGGTTTGAAAAATCATATTTGTGTACTTGTGTGCGAGTTAATTCCATGTGCAGTAAATTAGAAGGAATTTTTAAACATATTGGTCTCATGACATGGACACATGCATACGTATGCATGGAGTGACATGGCATTTTAATTCCAAAAATAATAAAAAATGATCAGAAAAACATGAAACTTTGGTTGATGTAATGTCATGCCACCAATATGATGTGGTAAAGAAATTGGCATGTTTGACAAAAGTTTGGACACACACCCCTCACAAAATCGGAGCAACTCACTAGAAGGTTCGTTGTTCCGAGAGGGAACAATGCATTTTTGATGACGAACGGGAGATGGCTTCCTCTTACGGCCTTTAATTTTTTTTCTACGTCTAATATGCACTACTACAACTTTAATGTGAAATTTTTGAAAATTCTAGGGGTCATTTGACCTTTTGAAGACATTTAAGTGATTTTCTAGCCATTTAATGACCGTAATTCAAATTTGAACTACATCTACATGCAACACCTAACTAAAACGGTTTGAAAAATCATATCTGTGTACTTGTGTGCAAGTTAATTCCATGTGCAGTAAATTAGAAAGAATTTTCTAACATATTGGTCTCACGACAAGGACACATGCATACGTATGCATGGAGTGACATGGCATTTTATTTCCAAAAAATAAAAAAATTATCAGAAAAACATGAAACCTTGATTGATGTAATGTCATGCCACCAAGATGATGTGGTAAAGAAATTGGCATGTTTGACGAAAGTTTGGACACACACCTCTCACAAACTGGAGCAACTCACTAGAAGGTTCGTGGTTCCGAGAGGGAACAATGCATGTTTGATGACGAACGGGAGATAACTTCCTCTTACGGCCTTCAATTTTTTTATGTCTAACATGCACTAATACAGCTGTCATGTGAAAATTTGAAAAATTTCAGGGGTCATCTGACCTTTTAAAGACATTTTAGTGATTTTCTAATCATTTAATGACCGTAATTCAAATTTGAACTACATCTACATGCAACGCCTAACCAAAACGGTTTGAAAAATCATATTTTTGTGTACTTGCATGTGAGTTAATTCCATGTGCAGTAAATTAGAAGGAATTTTCAAACATATTGGTCTCACGACATGGACACATGCATACGTATGCATGGAGTGCCATGGCATTTTAATGCCAAAAAAATTAAAAAATGATCAGAAAAACATGAAACCTTGGTTGATTTAATGTCATGCCACCAAGATGATGTGATAAAAAAATTGGCCCGTTTAACGAAAGTTTGGACACACACCCTCACAAACCAGAGCAACTAACTAGAAGGTTCCTGGTTCCGAGAGGGAACAATGCATGTTTGATGACGAACGGGAGATAGCTTCCTCTTAGGGCCTTCAATTTTTTTCTACATCTAACTTGCACTAACACAACTGTCATGTGAACTTTTTGAAAATTTCAGGGGTCATTTGACCTTCTAAAGACATTTAAGTGATTTTATAGCCATTTAATGACCATAATTCAAATTTGAACAACATCTACATGCAACGCCTAACCATAACGGTTTGAAAAATCTTATTTTTGTGTACTTGTGTGCGAGTTAATTCCATGTGCAGTAAATTAGAAGGAATTTTCAAACATATTGGTCTCAAGGCATGGTCAAATGCATGGAGCGCCATGGCATTTTAATTCCATAAAATTAAAAAATGATCAGAAAAACATGAAACCTTGCTTGATCTAATGTCATGCCACCAAGATGATGTGGTAAAAAAATTGGCCTGTTTGACGAAAGTTTGGACACACACCCTTAACAAACCGGAGCAACTCACTAGAAGGTTCGTGGTTCTGAGAGGGAACAATGCATGTTTGATGACGAGCGGGAGATAGCTTCCTCTTACGGCCTTCAAATTTTTTTTCTATGTTTAACGTGCACTAATACAACTGTCATATGAAAATTTGGAAAATTTCAGTGGTCATTTGACCTTTTATAAACAATTAAGTGATTTTCTAACCATTTAATGACCGTAATTCAAATTTGAACTACATCTACATGCAACGCCTAACCATAACGGTTTGAAAAATCATATTATTGTGTACTTGTGCGCGAGTTAAAAAATCATCAGACGATGTAAATATCTGGTGTTGAAAAAAGAAAATGTAAAGATCTGGCAAGACAACCGGCTCCCGCACGATTAGCACTCTATCTCGCGGCTCGAGGTTTGGTAGGTGAGTGGCAAGCATCATTAATCCGACACGGTTCTACATTGGAAACCGTCAGCTATTATGTTCACACATGGATTTTAGCTATTATCTTCACACAAGAATTTTGCTGCGGGAATTGTGTGTAATTCAAACTACAGTACTCGTAAATTCCGACGACCGGCGTGTGTACTGTCCCCATCGATCTAGATTCCGGCCGCCAATAAATACTACCTTGCTCACGTCGTCCCTCCTGCATTCTCATCTACATCCTCCCCTCGCTCGCCCTCTCTCTCTCTCTCAAATCTCTGCCATGGCGCTGCCGTTCTGCCCACGCGCCGACGAGGAGTCTCCACCCCCCGAGGACGCTCACTCGATTAGCAGCAATGAGGATCCCTACGCGCCGCCTGACGAGGTTGTGCCAGACCCCTCAACTTTGGATTGGTTTTGGGGCCAGTACAATCTTTATCTGTGGAAGTCACTGCTGCTGGCTGAGAAAGCCAGGCAAGTGGTGTTCAAGAAGGAGATGGCGGAGGAGGAAGCCAGGTATCAGGCGGCCTATGAAGCCCGTGATGCCGCCTGGAAAAATGAGGTGGCGGAGCTTTGGGGGCGGGTGCATCGTTGTGCCGAGGAGGTGTATCAAGACGGGTACTTCGCGAGGAAGGTCATAGGCATTGGGCGCCTCGTCGCTGTGTGGAGGTGGGCCGATAAGCTCCAGCGTGCCACCGACGAGGAGCTCCGGTGGGCGCCCAACAAAATGGCAAGATCGGCCGCGTGCGTCCGCCAGCAAGAGGCAGATCGGTACGTCAAGAGCTGCGAGGCGAAGGAGGCGGGGTACTGTCTGCGCACTGGGAAGACGCCGCGCACCAGGGATCTGCTGGCGAGGGGCTGCCGGAATACTGGCGCAGGAGGGATTATTAGTTTTAGTATTGTTCGTTTTCAATTTTATGCGTTGTACCTAGTAGTTAAGTATCATCATGTATATGTGATGATATTTTATCTATATATATTCTGTGATGAACTAATGATCAATTTATATATATATTGTGAATTCCATTTTTTACCTGTTTTTGTATACTAATTTGAATCTAGCTGTTATCGTCGACATATACAGAATGGAAAGCGTATATACACAGATTGAAATAGAACATATAAGTATGGAAAACAGAGTACACACATTGAAACAGAGCAATAAACAGAGCAATACTATGATTGCTGTGAATCCATAGCTATCCATGTCGAAACAACTTTTCTAGATAAAACCCGTCCATGAGACCATGACCAGCAGCCCTTGCCTACAGTTGCTCTTGGCTCTGCCTGAACTCATGCAGGCGTTCGTCCAAGTGGTCGACACGCTCGCGATACATCTGGAGCGTGATCTCGAGCTCCAAGTTGCCTATTTCATCGGAGATCACCAGCACGAGGATGCGACGGCCATGTTCCTCTACTGCGCTTAGGTGGGCACCTGGGCCAAGGAGGCGGTCAAGCCTACGGACCAGCGCGCTGGCATCCAACGGGCCGCGGAGATGGCGAACGGCGGCACCCATGCGAACGGTGGGGCGGACGTTCGGTGCAAGTACGGCGCGGCTGGCCTCTGGTGCAAGTACGTTGCTGAGGGCCTCTGCCCACTCCTGCCGAGGAATGAGGGTACTGACGGGACATGTACCCGGCTGTGATGCCGTGTCGACAGCAGGCAAGCGCCGATGGATCCGCTCTTGCTGTGCGGTGCGCCGCGCCTCTCACTCTGCAGTGCTCCAACGGTCTCGCTGTGCGGCGAGCCGTAGCCTATCGGCGCAGTCGCGCCTAGCTTGCTCTGCAGCACGCCATCGATCATGTTGTGCGGCAAGAAGCAGCCTGTTGGCGCTGACATGCCTATCTTGATCCGCGGCGCTCAAGTGTCATGCGCCAAATGTTTTCTCAACCGTGGCGATGACGCGCATCACGGTGTCGTCCATCGCGTTGTCGGGAGCGCCTCGGCCTCGACGGGCCATGGCACCTGCTCGTTTTCCTTGTCGACGAGGTTGATGGCAGAGGCGACACTTTGGTGGGCTGGCATGCTTGGAAAAGGTGGATGTGCTATAGGCTGCGCTTTTCGCCTTCGTGCATCGCGCGCCGCCTATGCGCAATACCGTTGGGTGGCGGGAAACAGGTGAGGAAATGGCAGGAAACGGTGGTGTGTTCATAAAACACCATCAATTATTGGAAACTTAGCATAGAAGGAACATCGACCTAGCACAAGAAGTAGATGAGGATCAGATGAACACAGACCACACTAGGGAACCCATCAGGGATGAATTCATCAATCCCAAATGGATGAATTAGAAGGAATCATCTGTGTTATTATTGGTCTTCGCACGCATTTCTGATTACAGACATGTTTGCCGCCCATCACACACATCTTGTTATATTGAACCGTTTCTGTTCTCTTGTCTCAATGCAAATAGTTTATCCGAGTGAACCGTATGCCGTATATCGCACACACCTTCATCTGGCTGTCCGTTTCTTTTGTGTTGCCTAATCACAAACAGTTCATCCGAGTGAACCGTATGCTGTATATCGCACACACCTTCATCTGGCTGCCCGTTTCTTTTGTTCCTCCTCATCACAAACAGTTAATTAAGCTGAACTGTATGCCCTGCATCGCACATGCAACTAAAATCTGAACTGTGTTTGATGCATCCTCCATTGCAAACGTTTTGCACCTTTTTTGACGGTTATTTTACACCACCGTTTGCGATTATGGCATCACACACAGTTTCATCGAAGGGTATCCGATCGTAGTGTCGCGTTAGCAGCATCCTGCAGTAGTGTGGCGCCGGCTTTGAAGCAGCACGACGGCCGAGAGAGCACCACTTCCTGGTGCACGCGACTGCTCTGCATCGAGGCTGGCCATAGTTTGGATGAGTCTCCATCGTGGGGAGCCACACTAGCTGCGATGATATGGACTCTCGTTGCGCATGGTTATGGATCGCTTTATCTATGAAGAACACATGGGATTGGAACTACAAGACAGACATGTACCCAGGAGTGGAAGTACGAACCTGAGTAATGTTGCACAGTAAGTGAAGTAGAAAGGCACAAATAGTATGAACATGCGTGGCATATAGGCATTTGTCTCTTACTACCACTAAATGTTGTACGTGCAATGCACGGTGATGTTATGGTGTAGTATGTGCCTAAGTACTCTACTAGTACTACTATATTAATTGGAGGCACATATTAGGTTTTATATTTGTTTATGTGTATGCCCCTAGACCTTCCAACTAGACGTGTCTTTCTCTTCGGGCCACACTTTGTATCGTTCATACCACTAGTACTACTACATGTGGTCTCCAACCCAGAAGTGGAGACGCTCTACCATGATGTTCATGTCCCACTCCTTTCGCTGACGTGTGGGACATCCGGCACGTGTCGTGTTTGGCACTCCTTCGTCGTAAGAGTTGAAATGCTAGCATTCATAAAAAAATTAGCAATGATACTATACCATGTGGTTTCCTTGCTCCTCGATATCGGAAAGAATACTTCCGTTCATCGACATGTGGGACGTCGACCATCCTGGTCACTTTCCATGCACACAGAACTCCTAGGGAGAGTCACCCCGGTCATCGCGCCACAGTAATAATGACTAATGAGCCGTCAAATCACAGGCCCAACCTTTCCCACTGTAAAGTTGCTCGATGAAGGAACCATCATGACTTTGTTGAATTCCACTTCTTGAAGAAAACTACTCTACCAACAGTACTGCTAGTTACAGTAGTTACTTCAGCAGAGGCCTCCTTTGGTTCATAGGATAGGAATTTTATAGGAATATGAAAATCATAGTAAGTGAGATGACATGCATCTCAATTTCTATAGAGAAAGAGATGCCATTTGATTCATAGGATATGAATTTTTCCATTGAGTCTAGGCTAATGTACTGGTAATTTGCTCTAAAATCTAAAATAGTAACTAGTACCGGTACATGCTCGTAGTTAATTAAACAAACACACGGGCGACATAGACACACACACTAACTACTAGTACTACTACTTCTCACATGCTGGCCAGACGCTGTCGTTCTCCTTCCCGGCTTTGTCAACAACACCCCGCCGTGCTTGGATCTCCACTGGCCTCTCCGTAGGAGCGCGTGCGTCCTCTTCTTTCTTGCGGCGGCAGGCCTCTCTTTTCTTGAGTGCTTTCTGACTTTTCCGCTCCCTCTGTGTGGCTTTGGCCGCCACTTGCTCTATCGCCCATTCGGCCTTGGCAGCTTAAAATTACGCCCATGTAGGTGTGAGGTCGCAAGTGGCGATGAACTCGGCACGGTGGGATGCCACCGCTTCCCTACCATTTTGTGTGCAGTCGTGGGCGGCAAGGAACTCGGTGCGGCAGAATGCCATCGCTTCCTTACCGGTTAGTTTGCGGCGTGGTGGCATGAATGACGTTTGGTGAGAGCTCTGGGGTGGAGTGGCCGGACAACCGTATAGTGCATTGGTTTGTCAAGAGCTCAAGGACAGAAGATGAAGGAAATTTGGATTCCCCTTCAATCTTGGTCATTTATTACCGAGTAAAATGCATTGGCGGTCATCGAACTTGTCTTGATAGCTCACTTTGATCATTGTATACAGGATATGGTGATTATACGGTCACTGGCTCAGCGTATAGCTCTATATTTGTCTGGTTGACCAGTCAAACAGTCCGCATGCGCCTCATCAGCTCATGTTCTTTATCTATATATCTATGCGGGCCTGCCAGTTAGTGGAGAAAGAAATAAAATAAAATTATGTGTATGTGAGGAATCAAACCACGGACTCGTCGCTGCAACGCACACTCGTCAGCCAAATGAAAATGATATACTTTGCGTTAAATGCACAAACCAAATTTTTTATATTATATGTGATGCACACATTAGCGCACACCGTCCATAGAGGCAAGTAGCATGTACATGTGTAGACCCTCATGCTCACGCTGTCAAACCATGCTAATGCATGCACGTCGCCCTCTCAATCAAAGTCCTGCTCATGGCGCAACACAAACGGTGAGCCCATCACCTACGCGCCCTGGCGGTGCCTGACATTACTGTTTAGACGTTTGCTGGCGGCCTCCGCGAACACGGACCATGTATTCACCTGGCTCAACACCAATGGTCATACTCGTGCTTGGGCGCTGAGCTGCTCGACATTAGCCATGGCTCTGCACACGACGCGACGACGTGCTCGGCGCCTTGCTCATGTATATCATCCATCACAACAACAATCTATAAAACAGTCTAGCTAGAGAGGGTACTATGGTACCTATATATGTATTGTGAGCGACTGACCATAGTGCCACTGCACACGAGTGTGTGTTTGATCGATTCATCCATTATTCGTAAGTTATGCATGGTTGTGTGGTGTCTAATGCTGGTCGTCGAAGGCTAGCTGGCGACAAGAGCGGTTGCATGGATGATTGGTTGTCAATATGTGCCGCATATGCTTCAAAGGCTCGTCATCCATGAGTTCACATTTTACCACCGTGCCAGTGTCTGACCGCCCTGGCCTAACGAAACCCCTTCCATCGCTAGCGCGCGCTTCCCACCTGAAACAGTCACCGTCTCTCAAGAACGTCAATGCCGCATTCACAGGACTTAACTGCAGGTGCAGTTGGTGTGTCACTGACATGCGGGCCAGATGCATGTTGGGCCCACATCTTAATGACCCAGCTGCACCTGCAGTTAAGTCACTAAAGCAGCATCTGCATTCACGCCCAACGCGACCTCTCACTGGCGCCAACATCGCAGCCGTGCGACGGCCGAGAGAGCGCCACCCGCGCGGCATCCCGGTGCAAGCGACTGCTCAGAGTTAATGACACCACGGCCATTCTTCTGTCCACCGCCCACATTAATGACATGCTGCTGCCGACGAACCTACTCCGACGCCAGCCGTCCATCCGTCAGCCGCGGCTCATTGCCATTCACCCGCTATATTAACTTGAGCCCCAGCTCCCAGCCATAGCCAAAGACCCACACTCATTCTCCTCCGGTCCCTTTCTTCTGTTGGCACCACTCCAACCATGGCCTCATAGCGCTCCAAAGCTCTTTTGGTCGTACTATCGTAGGAGCAGACGAAGGACATCGGAGGCTCCGCTCCAGGCACGCTCCAAAGCTCTCTTGGACGTACTGTTGCAGGAGCAAACGAATGAGATCGCTGGCTCCCCCCGGCCACCCGCTGCCGCCACGACCACGAAGCCGGCACGCGTGCGCGGGCGCAACCGACAGCGAAGAAGAGTAGTACATGGTAGGTTGCCGCCGCTCTGGTCCCAGGAAGGCCACCGGTCCTCCACTCAGTCGACACCAAGCTTGGTGGGGTAAACATCTACGTCCGATTAGCCGCTTGATAGCGACATGGAGGCAGTAATCTTCAGAACCTTGTGCTCCGGAGGAGTAGGTTATCGAGGTGGAGCTGGACAAAGGCGAGGCGTATGAGGTGGAGACAAAGGCAATGGCCGGTGTTCGGAAAAGTTGTCGAAATGTAATGAATTTCGTCCGGTTAATTTGAAATTTTCTTTGTTTGCATGAATTTTGTCCGGTTAGTTCATATAGTTGTTGAAAGGTATGCGGGCAGCATTGGATGGCATCCTCTGGCATCAGTGTCCTCGAACAGATTCCCGTGTAAATTTGTGGGCCAGCGATGGAGATGCCCGAACCATTATTTCGCAGGGAGCAGTTATCCCTCGATCAAAATCAGATCTGCCATGTTTCGCACTCCTCCCACGTAAGAGTGTAGACTCTTGCTTACATAAAATTGGAGCAAGTGGACGGCACTATAGCACATCATATCACTCAAACTAGCCTGCCTAATGCGCGGGAAAGCCCCGCCCTCGTCATTTTGTTCTGGATTTCTATCGATCGATCGCACGAAAATGTTACGCTTTGCAAGTTCAAAAGGAAAAGGCGGCACACTTACGACTCGTACGCGTCACGTTCGTGTCGCACCCGCGACAGTCCGGCTCACACGCCGCTCACCAGAGGGGACATGTGTTGTCTTGCATTTTCACTAACATGTGGGACTGCAATTGAATAAATCGTCGATAGCCAAAATCTAATCGCTCGGCGGCCGTCGGCTGAGAAGAGAGAGATGGGGGAGGGAGAAGAGATCGTTTGCCCGCCGCGCACAGACTCCAAGAAATATATGGTGATAATGTGAGGTGGGCCATGCGGGAGTCCTGACCACTTCCAAGCCCGCTTCTGACCGCCCTGGCCCACCAGAAAACCCCTCCCCCTCCCACACGCGCCCCCCCCCCAGACATCGGCTGCCCGCATTAAGTAGTACTAGTAAAATACTTGGCTATAAGCCCGCTTATGTGGAGGAGAGAGAGGCATTGACAAAGTCAAGGAGTGGGCTCTGGTATAAAAACAATTGTGTCTAAAAAATAAAGGTAAAAAACATTTGAGAGGAAATAGATAGAGAGAAAGTGAGAAAAGGTTGTAACCTTGTAGCCAACCTTATAGTAAACAATATGGTAGTATTACATGAGGAAGGAGGGAGTTGTGCACATGCCAAGTTCACTGGGCTGCCATGTTTCACACTCCTCCGTCGTAACAGTGGAGACAATAGCTTTCATCAAAAATAAATAATGAATACTCATTGCTCGTCCTCTATACCGGAAAGAATACTTTCATTCGCTGACATGTGGGATGTCGACCATCCTGGTCCACCTGCCATGCAGAAAATTATCTTGGTCCACCCCGGTCGTAGCGTAGGCCCAACCTTTCCCATTGTAAGTTGGTCGGACGATGGAACCATCATGACTTCATTGAATTCCCCTTCTTCAAGAAAACTTACGGTACCCACAATACTGCTACCACACGCGAAGACTCGACGGCACTGTACCACATCATATCACTGAAACCCATTTGGCCAAACTAGCCCACCTAGGATTTGTACTCCCTCTGTTTCAAAGTTAGTAGTACAAAGTTGAGTCATCTATTTTGGAATGGAGGGAGTACGTCTCTATACTGCTATGATTATCTGTTCTCAAAAAAATCCTTTGTCAATCTAACGATTAGGAGTAGAAAGAGGGTCTTTCTCTTTGTCTTCTCTCTCCATCCAGAACCCCTTTAGCACACGTACACACTCTCCATAGCCACTCCAAAAGTACGACGTCGCTACACATTCATGATTCCAACAAAAACATTACACATTCATGCATGTTACAAGTATGTGCCAATTTTGTTGGATATTAATGTGAGGCCTCCATTGGTTTAGAGGTATCTTGTAGAAATTTCATAGGATAGGATTTCTATAGGAAAAATTTCTGTAGAGCCATTTGGTTTATAGGAATGGAATCATATTCCTATGGAGGAATTCTTCCTATCCTCCACATTTTATAGAAAAATAAAGATTAGCCTAGACTCAATGGAAAAAATCCTATGATGTGAATCAAAGGATATCTCCTTTCCTATTCCTACTCATAGGATTTAAGATACATGTCATCTCATTTCCTATGACTTTCCTATTGCTACGACTTTCCTACCCTATGAACCAAATGAGGCCTGAATGTATCTGTGTCGATCAATCGCTAAGCCTACATTTTAGGAGCTTGGGCTATTTGCCAATCGACAACGGATCAAACCTATAAGCGTACAACGAGCTCATCAGCCCCAACGTTTCTCTTCGGTGAGTGTTTTTCAAGTACTAGAGCTTGCACAGTAGCTAGCATACTAACACCAAGAATCATCAAACAAGCCCTACTGATATGACAAACATTTCAAACTTACATCGAAGCATGCCATATATTACATCAAAATTTGGTGAGGATACGATACGTCTCCGTCGTATCTACTTTTCCAAACACTTTTGCCCTTGTTTTGGACTCTAACTTGCATGATTTGAATGGAACTAACCCGGACTGGCGTTGTTTTCCGCAGAATTGCCATGGTGTTATTTTTCTACAGAAATAAAAGTTCTTGGAATGACCTGAAAATCAACGGAGAATTATTTTGGAATATATAAAAAATACCGGAAGAAGAATCCACGTCAGGGGGGCCTCCACCTGTCCACGAGGGTGGGGGCGCGCCTGCCCCCCCCCCTCGGCGCGCCCCCCTACCTCGTGGGCCCCCTGACGCTCCACTGACCTCAACCTTGACTCCATATATTCACTTTCGAGGAGAAAAAAATCAGAGAGAAGGATTCATCGCGTTTTACGATACGGAGCCGCCGCCAAGCCCTAAACTCTCTCGGGAGGGATGATCTGGAGTCCGTTCGGTACTCCGGAGAGGGGAATCCGTTGCCATCGTCATCATCAACCTTCCTCCATCACCAATTTCATGATGCTCACCGCCGTGCATGAGTAATTCCATCATAGGCTTGCTGGACGGTGATGGGTTGGATGAGATTTATCATGTAATCGAGTTAGTTTTGTTAGGGTTTGATCCCTAGTATCCACTATTTTCTGAGATTGATGTTGCTATGACTTTGCTATGGTTAATGCTTGTCACTAGGGCCCGAGTGCCATGATTTCAGATCTGAACCTATTATGTTTTCATCAATATATGAGAGTTCTTGATCCTATCTTGCAAGTCTATAGTCACCTACTATGTGTTACGATCCAGCAACCCCGAAGTGACAATAGTCGGGACCACTCTCGGTGATAACCGTAGTTTGAGGAGTTACTATGTGTTAATGCTTTGTTCTGGTACTCTATTAAAAGGAGGCCTTAATATCCCTCAGTTTCCAATAGGACCCCGCTGCCACGGGAGGGTGGGACAAAACATGTTATGCAAGTTCTTTTCCATAAGCATGTATGACTATATTCGGAATACATGCCTAAATTACATTGATGAATTGTAGCTAGTTCTGTGTCACCCTAGGTTATGACTGTTACATGATCGATCGCATCCGGCATAATTCTCTATCACCGATCCATTGCCTACGAGCTTTCCATATATTGTTCTTCGCTTATTTACTTTTCTGTTGCTATTCTTATCATCACTACAAAACACCAAAAATATTACTTTTGCTACCGTTACCTTTTACCGTCATTACCACTGCTATCATATTACTTTGCTACTAAATACCTTGTTGCAGATACTAAGTTTCCAGGTGTGGTTGAATTGACAACTCAGCTGCTAATACTTGAGAATATTCTTTGGCTCCCCTTGTGTCGAATCAATAAATTTGGGTTGAATACTCTACCCTCGAAAATTGTTGTGATCCCCTATACTTCTGGGTTATCAAGACTATTTTCTGGCGCCGTTCCGGGGAGATCTACGCCAAGTCAAGACATACCAAGTACCCGTCACAACTCTTATCCTCCGCATTACGTTATTTTCCCTTTGGCTCTCGTTTACCTCTCCCCCACTTCACCCTTGTCGTTTTATTCGCCTCTTTCCCTTTTTTTTCTTGTACCATGGCCCATTCAAAACGGGCTAAGGGTTCTCTCCCGGGTTTTACCTTGGATAGTCCCTCTGTTCTCTCTAAGCTCATAAATAATGATGCTATGGAAAGACCTACCGTGGTTATCAATGAGAGTTTGAATAATTTCGATGAATATGATCCCGTAATTTTTCGTTATTTACTTGATGAATCTTTTAAAGACGCTTGGGATAGGCTATTAAGAATTCGAGCTAGCTATGTGCCCCAATATCAAATTGAGGTTTACCTGAAAGGTTTTTATATTGGTTTACCCTCTTCATTCAAGAAAGTTTTAGATTCTATCTTTGAAGAAGGTTTTCTTGAGGGGGATCCCATTGATACTTATGAAAATATGAAAACTATATTTGGGCATCCCATGTGTGAGAAGGTTGAATCTACCTCTCTTTTGTGCTTTTACCAAAATGAAATTTACAAAGAAATGAAGGCTAGCTTAGATGCCAATTTCCGTAACGTGCTTAATCTTTCTTCCACCATTAATGGCCACGTGCTATCTCAAAATAGAAAGATAAATGCTATATAAAAGAAATTTTCTCTTTTGTTTCCTAATACCAAAGATGGCAATACCTAGATCTATCTTCGCTTTTATGCCTAGCTGGGGGCGTTAAACGATAGCGCTTGTTGGGAGCCAACCCAATTTTATTTTTATTCCTTGCTTTTTGCTCCTATTTAGTAATAAATAATTTATCTAGCCTCTGTTTTGGTTGTGTTTTTGTGTTTAATTAGTGTTTGTGCCAAGTAGAACCGTTGGGAAGACTTGGGGAAAGTCTTTTTGATCTTGCTGTAAAAAACAGAAACTTTAGCGCTCACGAGAATTTCTGCCATTTTTATTTGGAAAGTTATATTTAGTTAATTATTTTTCAGATGATTAATAGATAAATTACTCACGTCCAGCAATTTATTTTAGAATTTTTGGGGTTCCATAAGTTTGCGTTAGCTACAGATTACTACAGACTGTTCTGTTTTTCACAGATTCTGTTTTTCGTGTGTTGTTTGCATATTTTTGATGAATCTATGGCTAGCAAAAGAGTTCATAAGCCATAGAGAAGTTGGAATAAAGTAGGTTTAACACCAATATAAATCAAGAATTATTTCATTACAGTACCTTGAAGTGGTGTTTTGTTTTCTTTCGCTAACAGAGCTCATGAGATTTTCTATTTTGAGTTTTGTGTTGTGAAGTTTTCAAGTTTTGGGTAAAGATTTGATGGATTATGGAACAAGGAGTGGCAAGATCCTAAGCTTGGGGATGCACATGGAACCCCAAGGTAAAATTCAAGGACACCAAAAAGCCTAAGCTTGGGGATGCCCCAGAAGGCATCCCCTCTTTCGTCTTCGTCTATCGGTAACTTTACTTGGAGCTATATTTTTATTTACCACATGATATGTGTTTTGCTTGGAGCATCTTGTATGATTTGACTATTTGATTTTGAGTGAACCACAATCATCCTTGATGTACACACCTTTTGATAGAGACTCACATGATTTGAAATTTATTAGAATACTCTATGTGCTTCACTTATATCTTTTGAGCTATATAGTTTTTGCTCTAGTGCTTCACTTATATCTTTTAGAGCACAGTAATGGTTTTATTTTATAGAAATAGTTGATCTCTCATGATTAACTTATATTATTTTGAGATTCCTTTAGAACAACATGGAAATTTTCTTTTAGGAATAATATAAAAACTTTCATAGAAGTGCATTGAATACTATGAGAAGTTTGACACTTGATAATTGTTTTGAGAGATGGAGATGGTGATATTAGAGTCATGCTAGTTGAGTAGTTGTGAATTTGAGAAATACTTGTGTTGAAGTTTGTGATTCCCATAGCATGCACGTATGGTGAACCGTTATGTGATGAAGTCGGAGCATGATTTATTTATCGATTATCTTCCTTATGAGTGGCGGTCGGGGACGAGCGATGGTCTTTTCCTACCAATCTATCCCCCTAGGAGCATGCGCGTAATACTTTGTTTCGATAACTAATAGATTTTTGTAATAGGTATGTGAGTTCTTTATGACTAATGTTGAGTCCATGGATTATACGCACTCACACCCTTCCACCATTGCTAGCCTCTCTAGTATCGCGCAACTTTCATCGGTACCATAAACCCACTATATACCTTCCTCAAAACAGCCACCATACCTACCTATTATGGCATTTCCATAGTCATTCCGAGATATATTGCCATGCAACTTTCTACCGTTCCGTTATTATGACACGCTTCATCATTGTCATATTGCTTGCATGATCATGTAGTTGACATCGTATTTGTGGCAAAGCCACCGTTCATAATTCTTCATACATGTGACTCATGCATCATTGCACATCCCGATACACCGTCGGAGGCATTCACATAGAGTCATATTTTGTTCTAAGTATTGAGTTGTAATTCTTGAGTTGTAAGTAAATTAAAGTGTGATGATCATCATTATTAGAGCACTGTCCCAGTGAGGAAAGGATGATGGAGACTATGATTCCCCAACAAGTCGGGATGAGACTCTGGACGAAAAAAGAAAAGAAAAGGAAAAAAAGAGGCCAAAAAGAAAAATAAAAAGAAAAGAAGGCCCAAAATAAAAAAATGAGAGAAAATGAGAGAAGGGATAATGTTACTATCCTCTTTTCCACACTTGTGCTTCAAAGTAGCACCATGATCTTCATGATAGAGAGTCTTATCATTACCATTACTATCATATTACTTTGCTACTAAGAACTTTGCTGTAGATATTAAGTTTCCAGGTGTGGTTGAATTGACAACTCAGCTGCTAATACTTGAGAATATTCTTTGGCTCCCCTTGTGTCGAATCAATAAATTTGGGTTGAATACTCTACCCTCGAAAACTGTTGTGATCCCCTATACTTGTGGGTTATCAAGACTATTTTCCTGGCGCCGTTGCCGGGGAGCATAGCTCTATTCTTTGAGTCACTTGGGATATATATCTGCTTATCACTATGAAGAACTTGAAAGACACTAAAACAAAAATTTATCCCTCAACTACGAGGGGAGGTAAGGAACTGGCATCTAGCTCTGCACTTGATTCACCTTCTGTTTTGAGTAAGCTAGCGACACCTACACCTGCTATTCATTCTGATATGTCGCATGTTATTGATGATGCCACTTCTGCTATGCATGATACTTATGATGAAACTACTTCTATGCTTGATACTACTGTGCCACTTGGTGAATTTCTTGATGAACAACTTGCTAGGTCTAGAGAGAATGAAATTATTGGAACTGATAATATTGATGAAAGTGATGATGAAGATTCTCCCCCTAGATATGAATTACTTGTTGTGCCTGAGGGCAATGTTATGGATGAAGAAACTGCTAGAGATTTTCTTGCTTGCAATGATAGGAGTGATATTAAGAAATTATTAGCTAAGCTGAAACAAAAAACTTTGAATGCTAGAATGAAATATGATCCTGCTTATGCTACTTCACCTATCTTTGTTACTGATAAGGATTATGATTTCTCTGTTGATCCTGAGATAATTACTTTAGTTGAATCTGATCCTTTCTATGGCTATGAATCTGAAACTGTTGTGGCACATCTTACTAAATTAAATGATATAGCCACCCTGTCCAGTAATGATGAGAAAACTCGCTATTATTATATCCTTAAATTATTTCCGTTCTCATTAAATGGTGATGCTAAGATATGGTTTAATTCTCTTGGTCCTGGTTGTGTGTGTAGTCCCCAGGATATGATTTATTACTTCTCTGCTAAATATTTCCCTGCTCATAAGAAACAAGCTGCTTTAAGGGAAATATATAATTTTGTGCAAATTGAAGAAGAGAGTCTCCCACAAGCTTGGGGGAGGCTTCTCCAATTACTTAATGCTTTGCCTGATCATCCTCTTAAGAAAAATGAAATACTTGATATCTTTTATAATGGACTAACTGATGCTTCCAGAGACCACCTGGATAGTTGTGCTGGTTGTATTTTCAGGGAAAGATCACCAGATGAAGCTGAAATTATATTGAATAATATGTTAACTAATGAAAATAATTGGACACTTACTGATTCAATTCCTGAACCAACTCCTAAGCCAACTCCGAAGAAGAGGGGTATTCTATTTCTCAGTCATGAAGATATGCAAGAGGGAAAGAAATCTATGAAGGAAAAAGGTATTAAAGCTGAAGATGTTAAGAATTTACCTCCTATTGAAGAAATACATGGTCTTAATTTACCGCCTATTGAAGAAATACATGGTCTTAATCCATCACCTATTGAAGAAATGCATGGTCTTGATAACCCGACACAGGTAGTAAAGGTAAATTCTCTCTATAGATATGATAAAGCTGAAATCCCATTTACTAAGTTTGATGACTTTATGGTTAAACAAGAAAACTTCAATGCTTATTTTGGTAGAGAATTAAAACACAATGCTGATATGCTTAAACACCTGGGTGATTATATGGCTAATGTTAAAGGTGAACTTAAACTTATTAGTAAACATGCTTCTATGGTTACCACTCAAGTAGAACAAGTACTCAAAGCTCAGAATGATTTGCTCAATGAATTGAATATTAAGAAAAATGATAATGCTGTTAGAGTTATGACTAGAGGTGGTAAAATGACTCAGGAACCTTTGTATCCTGAGGGCCATCCTAAGAGAATTGAGCAAGATTCTCAGAGAAATAATATTGATGCACCTAGTCCTTCTAAGAGGAAGAAAAAGAAAAATGATAGGACTTTGCATGCTTCTAGTGAACCTGTTGTAGACACACCTGAGAATCCTAACGATATTTCTCTTTCTGATGCTGAAACACAATCTGGTAATGAACATGAACCTAGTAATAATGTTAATGATGATGTTCATGTTGATGCTCAACCTAGCAATGATAATGATGTAGAGATTGAACCTACTGTTGATCTTGATAACCCACAATCAAAGAATCAACGTTATGATAAAAGAGACTTTGTTGCTAGGAAGCACGGTATAGAAAGAGAACCATGGGTTCAGAAACCCATGCCTTTTCCTCCTAAACCATCCAAGAAAAAGGATGATGAGGATTTTGAGCGCTTTGCTGAAATGATTAGACCTATCTTCTTGCGTATGCGTTTGACTGATATGCTCAAAATGAATCCTTATGCTAAGTATATTTAAGAAATTGTGAAAAATAAAAGAAAGATACCGGAAGCTGAAATTTCCACAATGCTTGCTCATATACTTTTAAAGGTGGAATACCTAAGAAACTAGGAGATCCCGGAGTACCAACTATACCATGCTCCATTAAAAGAAACCATGTTAAAACTGCTTTATGTGATCTTGTAGTCGGTGTTAGTGTTATGCCACTCTCTTTATATCGTAGATTTAATTTGAATAAGTTGACACCTACTGAAATATCTTTGCAAATGGTTGATAAATCAACTGCTATACATGTCGGTATTTGTGAGGATGTGCCTGTTGTGGTTGCAAACGTTACTATTTTAACGGACTTTGTTATTCTTGATATTCCCGAGGACGATAGTATGTCTATTATTCTTGGAAGACCCTTTTTGAATACTGCAGGGGCTGTTATTGATTGCACCAAAGGCAATGTCACTTCTCATGTTAATGGCAATGAGCGTACGGTACACTTTCCGAGGAAACAACCTCAAGTTCGTAGTATAAACTCTATTGGAAAAATTCCATCGATTATTTTTGGAGGTTTTGAATTTCCTCTTCCTACTGTCAAGAAGAAATATGATATTCTTATTGCTGGGGATGTGCATGTCCCCGTTGAGGTAACCTGATCAACCTTGTTAGTGGATTCCTTTTGATGAGCATGAGATGAATGAATTTAGAAAACACAACTCTCTATAGCCTCTTTTTACTTTCTGTTATTTATATTAAATAAAGCAAAAAATAGTAATTTCTGTCTGTTTTCTGAATTATCCATGCAATAAAAAATACCCCAAAAATAAAAGTTCTCCAAATGCCCTGAAATTTAAATATGATTTTTTCTAGAATATTTGAGAATATCTGGCACTGAGAACACAGCAGGGGGAGCAAGCACCTGGCCACGAGGGTGGAGGGCGCGCCCTACCCCCTGGGCGCGCCCCCTGTCTCGTGGGCCCACGGTGGCTCCCCTCCACTTATTCCAGCTACCACACACTCCTTCTTCCTCCCACAAAAATCACCAACCGGCTCAAACCCGAGTCCAAGCTCATTTTGCTGCCATTTTCGATCTTCTTGCTCAAAGCTCCATTCGCAAAACTGCTTTGGGGGACTGTTCCTTGGTATGTGACTCCTCCAATGGTCCAATTAGTTTTTGTTCTAGTGCTTTATTCATTGCATATTTTTGCTGCTTAGGTGACCCTGTTCTTGAGCTTGCATGCCAAATTTATATGGTTAAAAGTAGTTTTGATGCATGATATTGCCTCTAGGAACTTGTGGGAGTAGTTGCTATCAATTTTGTTGAGTTTGGTTCACTTTTATTTTGAAGTTACTAAAAATTTCAGAAATTTTCAAAAAAAGATGAAGAGATTTTTGAGGGGCTCATCGAGCCGAAGCTCGAAGGATAAGCAAAGTGAGGAGGATAAGAGGCCCAAATATAATCTCCCTCGCACCGCGGAAGTTCGGCCGTGTGAATGGCCTTGTGATAATTTCTTGAGAGCAGCCGGGATTTATGATGATTTCTATGAATTGGCTAAGAATGCAGGCCTCACCGCCTTCCTCCACGACCAACGCGAACAGTATCTCTTACTCACCAATATCTTTGTCCAAAACTTTCATTTCCACGCTAAGAGCTCACCACCTACGATGGAATTTTATTTATATGATGATCATAAGGAGATGTCACTTCGTGATTTTTGTCGGCTTTGTTTGATCCCTTTTGAGGGCAACGTAGAGGAACCACATCGTGATGATGTGGATGGGTTTACTGATACCATTACTGTAGGGGAAATGAGGAAGGTTTCCGACGCACGAATTACTAGCATACACTTTCCTGTTCTATGTTACTTTGCTATATTTGCTAGTAGATGCTTAATTGGGCGTGCCCCTGATATTGTTATTTTGTGCCATGCCTTATTTCGTGATGACACATTCAGTATGGGCGCTATTATTGCAAAGCGGTTAAATCTAAACCGTACTAAGGGCCCCGTCCTTGGAGGCATCTTTGCCTCGCGCCTCGCTACACACTTTAACATACCTATTAGGCATTATGAGAAGGAAGAGAAGTTGCTGCCTCCTGTTTATTTAGATTATAAGAGTATGTTAGCACATGATTTTATTGTTAAGCATAGCGAAAAGGCACTTAAGTACAAATTAATATTTGGTAAAAATCATCCTCAGACTATTACCTTGCCTCCTCCTTCCTTGTTTGAATTATCTGCAGGCAAGTGCCTTGTTTCATTGGAGGCCATTCACGCCTACCGGAACCCTGCATCAGCTACAGAGCCGGAGCCGGAACCACAATTTGATCCTCCACGACAGTGTGATTATCAGTGGGATCCGGAGGTGATTGCCAACTAGTGGCAATCCGAGGCTTCTTCACAGTACGACCCCAACTATTACCTTGGATATCCGCCAAGCCAGCCATGGCCATAGACCAACTTAGGCCAAAAGCCTAAGCTTGGGGGAGTACGTATTTCTCACCGACATTACATTCATGTTCACACACTCATTGCTAGTTGTCGGTGCTCATACTTTTTCACTGTATCATCCATGCTAGTTTATTTTCCTTTTTTATGCTTTCTTCTTGTGTGTTTAATAAACCTTAAGAAAAACAAAAAAAATTAGTTGTAGCTATTAATTAGTTTACTTTCCATGTTTGTAGTAGTAATTAAAAAGAAAACCCAAAAAGATTTCTCGTTCTTCATTTGCTTGTTGGGAGCTTTCCCGTGTAAATAGTTTTATTTCTTTTCTTTCCTTTGGGGGTCGAGAGGAGAAGACCATAATGAAAATGTTAAAGTGACTCTTATATGCATTATCATTGATCTGACAAAGAGCCCGTATTACCTTGTCTTCTCTCTTGAATTGAATGCTTGCAGATTCCAACTTAGACCGATGCACGTGCACTATTATTATTATCCACACTATTCGGTCGTGCAAGTGGAAGGCAATAATGATGATTATATGATGAACTTATTGAGATGAGAAAAGCTGGTATGAACTCGACCTCTCTTGTTTTTTAAATATGATTAGTTCATCGTTCCTGATTCAGCCTATTATGAATAAACAAGTTTGCAATGACAATTAGAGATTATTAGTGCCAGAGCTCGGTTTTGAAATTGAGATGAATAATATTTTGAGCGGTATACTTTCATTGTCAACATAACAACCAAGAGATGGCGATATCTTCCATGCTACACACATTATAAGCCGTTCCCAAATAGAATGGTAAAGTTTATACTCCCCCTCCACAAACAAGCATCAATCCATGGCTTGCTCGAAACAACGAGTGCCTCCAACTAACAAGACTCCCAGGGGGAGTTTTGTTTGCAATTATTTTGATTTAGTTTGCATAAAGCATGGGACTGGGCATCCCGATGACCAGCCATTTTCTTGTGAGTGAGGAGCGGAGTCCACTCCTCTTGAGAATAACCCGCCTAACATGGAAGATACAGACAACCCTAGTTGATACATGAGCTATTCGAGCATACAAAACAGAATGTTTATTTGAAGGTTTAGAGTTTGGCACATACAAAATTACTTGGAACGGCAGGTAGATACCTTATATACGTAGGTATGGTGGACTCATATGGCATAACTTTGGGGTTTATGGAATTGGATGCACAAGCAGTATTCTCGCTTAGTATAGGTGAAGGCTAGAAGAAGACTGGGAAGCGACCAGCTAGAGAGCGACAACAGTCATGAACATGCATTAAAATTAATCAACACCGAATGCAAGCATGAGTAGGATATAATGTACCATGAACATAAATATCGTAGAGGCTATGTTGATTTTGTTTCAACTACATGCGTGAACATGTGCCTAGTCAAGCCACTCGAATCGTTCAAAAGAGGATACCACCCTATCATACCACATCACAACCATTTTAATAGCATGTTGGCACGCAAGGTAAACCATTATAAGCTCCTAGCTAATTAAGCATGGCATAAGAAACTATGATCTCTAGTTGTCATTGCAAACATGTTTATTCATAATAGGCTGAATCAGGAATGATGAACTAATCATATTTACAAAAACAATAGAGGTCGAGTTCATACCAGCTTTTCGCATCTCGGTCGGTCCATCATATATCGTCATAATTGCCTTTCACTTGCACGACCGAACGATGTGAATAATAATAGCAGTGCACGTGCATTGGACTAAGCTGGAATCTGCAAGCATTCAATTCAAGAGAGAAGACATGGTAATATAGGCTCTTTTGTCAGATCAACAATAATGCATATAAGAGCCACTTCAACAATTTAATCATGGTCTTCTCCTATCGACCCCCAAAGAAAAGAAAAGAAATAAAACTATTTACACGGGAAAGCTCCCAACAAGCAAAAGAAGAACAGGAAATCTTTTTGGGTTTTCTTTTTAATTACTACTATAAGCATGGAAATTAAAACTAGCTAAAAGCTACAACTAATTTTTTGTTTTTGTTTTTCTTAAGGTTTATTAAGCACACAAGAAGAAAGCATAAAGAGAAAATAAACTAGATGGATATTACAATGAAAAAGTATGAGCACCGACATCTAGCAATGAGTGTGTGAACATGAATGTAATGTCGGTGAGAAATATGTACTCCCCCAAGCTTAGGCTTTTGGCCTAAGTTGGTCTAATGCCACGGATGGCCTAGCGGATATCCAAAGTTGTAGTTGGGGTCGTACTGAGATGCAACACTCATTGCATCGAGGGATGCAGCCTAGAGGCGAGCTATCTTAGCTCTCCTCTTATACTCTTCCGCCTCCTCTCTGGTTATAGAATATCTCCCTTTTGCGGCCTTTTTCTTCCTCGAAGCTCACAAGATCAGCGTTACGCAAATATGCGTTAAATTCTTCCTTAATTCCTACTCGATCCACGAAGTCCTCTGAAGGCCATTCACAAGGCCACACTGGGGCGTCCCTTGGTGGTTCATCATCAGCATCACGCATTGCAAGCCTGGGTCCTTGCTTCCTTGAAAGACCACCTTGGTACATTTTTCTAAACAAATTTCTTCCTCTGAATTTTTTTTGAAATTTTTAGTAACTTCAAATAAAAGTAAACCAAACTCAACAAAATTAATAGCAACTACTCCTACAAGTGCCTAGAGCATATATCATGCATCAAAACTACTTGGAACCATATAAATTTGACATGCAAGCTCAAGAACAGGGTCACCTAGGCAGCACAAATTTGCAATGAATAAAGCACTAGAACAAAAACTAATTGGACCAATGGAGGAGTCACATACCAAGGAACAATCCCCCCAAGCAGTTTTGTGAGAGGTGCTTTGAGCAAGGAGATCGAAAATGGCAGCAAAATGAGCTTGGACTCGGGTTTGAACTGGATAATGGTGTTTGTGGGAGGAAGAAGGAGTGTGTGGGTGCAGGAATAACTGGAGGAGGCCCACCGTGGGCCCACGAGGCAGGGGGGTGCGCCCAGGGGGTAGGGCGTGCCCTCCACCCTCGTGGCCAGGTGGATGCCCCCCTGCTGTGTTCTTCGTGCCAAATATTCTCAAATATTCCAGAAAAAATCATATTTAAATTTCAGGGCATTTGGAGAACTTTTATTTTCGGGGTATTTTTATATTGCACGGATAATTCAGATAACAGACAGAAAATAATATTTTTATTTTATTTTATATAATTAACAGAAAGTAAAAGGAGGGTACAGAGAGTTGTGTTTTCTAAATTCAGCCATCTCATGGTCATCAAAAGGAATCCATTAACAAGGTTGATCAAGTCTTGTTAACAAACTCATTCCGAATAACATGGTACCGGAGAATTTTCGAATAACACTAGGTTACCTCAACGGGGATATGCACATCCCCAATAATAAGAATATCATATTTCTTCTGGACAGTAGGGAGAGGAAATTCAAAACCTCCAAAAATAATTGATGGAATTTTTCCAATAGAGTTAATACTGTGGACTTGAGGTTGTTTCCTCACAAAGGCTACCATATGCTCATTACCATTAACATGAAAAGTGGCATTGCTTTTGTTGCAATCAATAACAGCCCCTGCAGTATTCAAAAAGGGTCTTCCAAGAATAATAGACATACTATCGTCCTCGGGAATATCAAGAATAACAAAGTCTGTTAAAATAGTAACGTTTGCAACCACAACAGGCACATCCTCACAAATACCGACAGGTATAGTAGTTGATTTATCAGCCATTTGCAAAGATATTTCAGTAGGTGTCAACTTATTCAAATCAAGTCTATGATATAAAGAGAGAGGCATAACACTAACACCGGCTCCAAGATCACATAAAGCAGTTTTAACATAGTTTCTTTTAATTGAGCATGGTATAGTGGGTACTCCTGGATCTCCAAGTTTCTTTGGTATTCCACCCTTAAAAGTATAATTAGCAAGCATGGTGGAAATTTCAGCTTCCGGTATCTTTATTTTATTAGTGACAATTTCTTTCATATACTTAGCATAGGGATTCATTTTAATCATATCAGTTAATCGCATACGCAAAAAGATAGGTCTAATCATTTCAGCAAAGCGCTCAAAATCCTCATCATCCTTTTCCTTGGATGGTTTAGGAGGAAAAGGCATGGGTTTTTGAACCCATGGTTCTCTTTCTTTACCATGTTTCCTAGCAACAAAGTCTTTCTTATCATAACGTTGATTCTTTGATTGTGGGTTATCAAGATCAACAGCAGGTTCAATTTCTATATCATTATCATTGCTAGGTTGAGCATCAACATGAACATTATCATTAACATTATAACTAGTTTCAGGTTCATTACCAGATTGTGTTCCAGCATCAGAAACAGAAATATCATTTGGATTCTCAGGTGTATCAATAACAGGTTCACTAGAAGCATGCAAAGTCCTATCATTTTTCTTTTTCTTCCTTTTAGAAGGACTAGGTGCATCTATATTATTTCTATGAGAATCTTGCTCAATTCTCTTAGGGTGGCTTTCCGGATACAAAGGTTCCTGGGTCATTTTACCACCTCTAGTCATAACTCTAACAACAATATCATTCTTCTTACTATTCAATTCATTGAGCAAATCATCTTGAGCTTTAAGTACTTGTTCTACTTGAGTGGTAACCATAGAAGCAGGCTTACTAATAAGTTTAAGTTCACCTTTAACATTAGCCATATAATCACCCAAGTGTTCAAGCATATCAGCACTGCGTTTTAATTCTCTACCAAAATAAGCATTGAAGTCTTCTTGCTTAACCATAAACTTATCAAACTCATCTAAGCATGGGCTAGCAAACTTAGTAAATGGGATTTAAGCTTTATCATATCTATAGAGAGAATTTACGTTTACTACCTGTGTCGGGTTATCAAGACCATGTATTTCTTCAATAGGATATGGATTAAAATTATGCATTTCTTCGACAGGCGGTAAATTAAGACCATGTATTTCTTCAATAGGAGGTAAATTCTTAACATCTTCAGCTTTAATACCCTTTTCTTTCATGGATTTCTTTGTCTCTTCCATATCTTCAAGACTGAGAAATAGAACACCTCTCTTCTTCGGAGTTGGTTTAGGAATAGGCTCAGGAAGTGTCCAATTATTTTCATTTGTCAACATATTATTTAATAGAATTTCAGCTTCATCCGGTGTTCTTCCCCTGAAAACAGAACCAGCACAACTATCCAGGTAATCTCTGGAATCATCGGTTAGTCCATTATAAAAGATATCAAGTATTTCATTTTTCTTAAGAGGATGATCAGGCAAAGCATTAAGTAATTGGAGAAGCCTCCCCCAAGCTTGTGGGACACTCTCTTCTTCAAGTTGCACAAAATTATATATCCCTTAAAGCAGCTTGTTTCTTATGAGAAGGTAAATATTTAGCAGAGAAGTAATAAATCATATCCTGGGGACTATGCACACAACCAGGATCAAGAGAATTAAACCATATCTTAGCATCACCCTTTAATGAGAACGGAAAATTTTTAAGGATATAAAAGTAGCGAGTTCTCTCATCATTAGTGAACAAGGTGGCTATATCATTTAATTTAGTAAGATGTGCCACAACAGTTTCAGATTCATAGTCATAAAAAGGATCAGATTCAACCAAAGTAATTATATCAGGATCAATAAAGAATGCATAATCCTTATCAGTAACACAGATAGGTGAAGTAGCAAAAGCAGGGTCAGATTTCCTTCTCGCATTAAGGGATTGTTGCTTCCATTTAGCTAATAACCTCTTTAGATCATATCTATCATTGCAAGCTAGAATAGCGCTAGTAGCTTCTTCATCCCTAACATAACCCTCAGGAACAACAGGCAATTCATATTTATTAGGGGGACAGTCTTCATCATCACTTTCATCAATATTATCAGTTTCAATATGTAACATCCCAAATTTTCAATTTGGAATGTTATACACTATATCATCATTGCATATCATATTTATTGCATTTTGGCTGATCCTAGAAATTTTTCGCAACTCAAGGACCCTCGAAGAGAGTTGGGGATTTCGTTATTTTCATATTTGAGTTGTCTCAAATTTTGAAAATAGGATCTTTTGATTTTATTTATTTTATCTTCAATTATTTCTATTACAAAAATATGAGAGAGGGAATAAAATGACTTTCCCAAAATAAAGAAATATTGAGGATTTAATAAAAAAATCAAGTAAGATTTTATTTGGTTTTATTTGCTATTTTATTTGAATTTAGGAAAAAATGTGCGTTTTTCAAAATTGCATTTAGGCCCCAAATAAATGTTCACTTCGTCCGGCTTGATTTTAGAAGTCGGGGAAATTTTATTTCGGGATTTGTGGAGTCCGTTTAGTATTTCTTTCGTTAGTTTTTCTGTGCGAAATTAATTAAAAAAACCCGAACTGACTCCAGGCCGTACCCGCGCGGGACTCCGCCCGGGGGGGGGGGCTTTATAAGCCGCTCGCTCGAGCCGCCGAAGCCCCCCAGCGCCTCAGCCCCAGCCCGCCCGCCAAAACCCTAGCGCCGCCGTCGCCGCGCCGCGCCGCCCCGCCGTCGCCCGCGCCGCGCCGCCGACCCCGCCGTCCCGCCGCCCGAGGTAGCCGCCGTCGCTGGCGGTTTTCCTCAGAAAAATGCCCAGTTTTTTAAAAAAAACCACAGTTTTTTTAGATCCGTTTTTTATTTAGAACAGTTTTTTTACGGTTTAGCTATTTAGCGAGTGTTCGCTCGTTCGTTCGTTTTAACGAACGTGTTCGTCGTTTAGATCCAGTTAACGAACGTTCGTTTGTTAATCTGTTCGTCGTTTTTCTTTTTCTCGGATTTTCCGCGATTATTTCTGATCGCGATTTCTGATCCGATTTTCGTTTTAGTATAACTTCTCGCTCGTTTATCGGAATCAGGTGATTCAAGTGTGTGGAGTTTCGTCTCGAAACCCTCTTTCCGTTTAACCAACTTAAACAAGTTTCTGCCACTGTAAAAATTGCCTTAGATCCAGAATAGTAAACGAAGCCTATTTCTTTTGCTGTTTGTCTTTCGTTGCTTCGTTCGATTGGATTCTTTTTGCCAACCGGAGTTCTTAAGTTGAACCTTCTGGTTAGATCTCTTATTTGAGTTTTACCTGTGCATTAGTTGAGTACTTATTGTGTGCTTGTTTATTTGCGATAGAGTACCCGGAGTGCGCCGCTTGTTACTTCGAATCGCTAGGTTTCCCGGATCATCAGCAAGGCAAGTAACACTTTGATCATGCTTTCCCACTACCCAGTTTTGTTGCATTAGATCAATACTCACACATTGCATGATTAGGATCTAATTAAATTGTGGGTTTGGGAAGTAGTTGAGGTAGTACCTATTACCTGTTTATTATCAAACCTTTGGGAGTTACTTCTACGTTGCTTATTATGCCATGCTATGCTAGTAGACGTGGATTGGGTGAGTGTATCCATGACAGATGTGAGTTGGTTAATTAATGGTTTATTTAAGGTGGCAACTTAAACACACATCTAGGTGGATTGAGGTACCTGGGTATTCCAGGATTGCCTGTTTTCTTTTGGACCGCCACCCAGGTTCAAAGGGATCATGAGATTATCCATGCTAGAAACTTCCGTGTGCAGCCACAAGCTATTATGGGCTCGAGCATAGTTGACTAAGTCGTGCGAACTCTTACAGTGGTAGACTAGCAGATGTAGGGGATGTAGGTGGTACGGTCTACCCATCGTAAGGTGCTAGTGCTTCTGAAAGACTATGTCTCGGCCATCCGTTTCTCAAACACCGTGTAGTGTGAGAAACCAAACGGAGGCGATCGAGTCTTGTGGGGAAAAGTGCGCAAACCTTTGCTGAGTGTATAAACTAATCATGGTTAGTCGTGTCCCCGGTTATGGACATCTTGAGTATCTAGTACCTGGATTATCATGTGAATCTCAACATGTTACTATAAAATTTAATTTGATGGGTTTGTTTAATGATGATGTTTAATTGGGATTGAGGATGTTGTCAACCATTCTCAATGTTTAACAACCACCATGATAGTTAAATAAATTTATTCCTTTGCAGTAGGGAAAAATTAGCTTTTCGCAAAACTGTAACCATGGAGCTTTCCACCAGCCAAATATGCATGTAGAATAGCTGTTTCTTTCCATTACTCTCTATGTGTTACTTTGCCAGCATATTCCATGTGCTGACCCGTTTCGGGCTGCAACGTTAATGTTGCAGACTTTTCAGACAACGATTAAGGAGTTTTAGGTCGTGGTTCTATACTCAGTGATGCCGTTGGAGTTGATGGACTCACTTATCTTCCAAGCCTTCCGCTGTTATCGTTATTAGATGGCCTTAAGCCATATTTATTGTAATAAGTTCTCTATTGAGACACTCGATGTAATAAGTGTGTGATTGCTACTCTGTTATAAATACCTCAAGTACTGTGTGGTGTCAGCATTACTGATCCAGGGATGACACCGGAGCACAGAGATTGGACCGTTTGAGGTCTGGTCGCTACAAGATGGTGTCAGAGCACACGCTGACTGTAGGACACGACCACTAAGCTAAAGACCTAGATAATTACTCACTCTCTTCTCTTTCTGACTCCTCATCTTTTCTACTCTTTTAGGATGGCGGATGCAAGGAACAAGTTCACGCAACCGGATGAAGATACACCCTTTGGACGTCACTTGAAGGAAGTCACTAGATATCTGAACATAGGAGTACCAAGCTTCACCGGAACATACAACGCCACTTTACCTGAAGAAGAGCGCTGGATGATTCAAGTTCAAGTTCCAGGAAGGACGTTCATGCTAGTCACTGAGCCCATAGAGTTCTCTTTTGATGCACCAACTTGGAGTCTAGGAAAGAGCATGGCAGCTCACATCACCATGGGATGCATCGGAGAAGTCTACCCAAATGATCTCAAGGATACTATCTACCAGATTTGTGGGCGCCGAGATGAGCACTGGGAGATGATTATCACCAGAAAGGATAGATCAATTGCAGCTTTGATCCAGGAGTTAAACCAGCACATTCGACGTCAGGAGAACCAGATGTGCGCCGACATGATAGACCTGAAGAAGGCAAAGACAAGAATCAAGAAACTGGAGGAAGAACTCAAGGCTACACGTGAAGATTATGAAGAGGAAATTGAAGTATTAGTGGAGAAGAATGCCGACCTAACAATGAAGATTGGAATATTTATGGGAGGCCCTACACCAGTAGAAGAAGACGAAGAACCCAAGGAGATTCGCCCGGAAGACTACATCATCATCGACGACACCGACCCGGATCCAGAGGATAGCGATGATGACTATGTTGATGAAGCTGGAGCAGATATCATGGAGTCTACAACCGAAGAATATTTCTAGTAGCCCACCTCATCAGTAGTAGTAGTCCACCATGTAAATATTATAGTCCGAGCACTTTCGTGATAGTTAGATCGATTGTATGCCCTGGTTTGATTGAATGAATGAAGTGAACTATTTGCTTTTGCCTCATGTGCATGTGGGTAGTGTTTTCTCTTTAGACCCCCTCTATTCTTAAATCTCATCTTTTCTAAACCCTTAGATGCCTTCGAGACATGACCCTGGATTTACCTTTCCACCGGAGCTCACCCAGTTGATCCAGCAGCAGAACACATTGATGTAGTTGCTAGTCCAGAATCAGAATCAAGGGAACAACAACAACAACCCACCACCACCACCTGTTGATCACTTAGCCTGTTTTCTTAGGCTGAATCCGCCGGTGTTTTCCAGTAGCACTGAGCCGATAGTAGCAGATGATTGGCTCCGCAAGACAGCTAGAGAGTTGACCACAGCAGGATGCACGGATGCGGAGAAGGTGAAGTTTGCTGCACATCAGCTTGAAGGACCCGCAGCATCATGGTGGGAGAATTTCACAGCCACTTTCCCTGTCGATACTATCACATGGGACCAGTTTCAGCAGGCTTTTTGAACTGCCCATGTTTCAGCAGGAGCTATGGCCATGAAGAAGCGAGAGTTTCGTAACTTGCGCCAAGGAGGACGGACAGTTGGCCAGTGTGTGGAGGACTCTAGTAAGCTAGCACGTTATGCCCCAGATGACGTTGCTACGGATGCAGCTAAGCAGGAGAAATTTCTGGAAGGACTGAATGATGAGTTGAGCATGCAGTTGATGGTAGCAACCTTCAACAACTACCAGGAATTGGTAGATCGCGCTCTCATGATTGAAGGGAAGCAGCAGCAAATTGAGAATCGCAAGAGGAAGTATGCACAAGGAAAGTACAATTCAGTAGCTCAGTAGAAGCCATGATTTACCCCGAGGCCGGGAGGACATTTTCAGCATACCCATGGAGGAGGTAGCTCGCACAATCACAATGGCCCCAAGAATGGTAATGGGAATGGAGGAAGCAACGGCCAGAACCGCACCAACCCATCAACCCCAGCCAAGAAAGACCTGGGCCAAGTCACTTGCTTTAAGTGCCAGAAGACCGGACATTATGACAATGAATGTCCTGAATCACAGAATGGAAATGGCAATGGAAGCTCTGGGAGGAAGCCGAACCCTTTCAACAGGGGACAGGTGAACCACGTTAACGTGGAGGAGGTTGAAGAGCAGCCGGATGCAGTAATCGGTAAGTTTTTGGTTAAGTCATTTACTGCACTCGTTCTTTTTGATACTGGTGCATCGCATTCATACATATCAAGGGGATTTGTGGATAAGTATAAACTTCCAACCCAAGCCCTTAGGTCACCCATGTTAGTAACCTCGCCTGGAGCAGAATATATGGCTAGTCTATGGTGTGATTGGTTACCATTAAGGATTGGTAACTATGTTTTTCCCTCAGACCTAATAGTGTTGGAATCCCAAGGATTGGATGTGATATTAGGCATGGATTGGTTATCAAAGTATGAAGGGAATATTGAATGTGCCAGTAAGTCAATTTTGCTTACCACCCCAGAAGGGAGAAGGATCAAGTATGTATCCTGACATGTGCCAAAGAGGACTCAAATAAATGGTTTAACCGGAGTTGTGCAGGAGGAAGTACCAGTAGTGAAGGATTTCCCCGAAGTATTTCCAGAAGAGTTGCCAGGCATGCCACCGGATAGAGATATTGAGTTTTTGATTGAGCTTTTGCCAGGCACAGGGCCAATATCAAAGAGACCATATAGGATGCCTGCAAAGGATTTGGTGGAAATTAAGAAGCAAATTAAGGAGTTACTGGATAAAGGATATATTCGCCCAAGTTCTTCACCTTGGGGATCGCTAGTACTTCTAGTAGAAAAGAAGGATGGATCGTTAAGGATGGTTGTCGATTATCGAGGATTGAATGAAGTAACCATCAAGAACAAGTACCCACTACCGATGATCAATGATCTGTTTGATCGATTGCAAGGAGCTAAGGTATTTTCCAAGATCAATCTGCAATCAGGATACCACCAGTTGAAGATTCGGGAACAGGATATACCCAAGACGGCTTTTACCACCAGGTATGGGTTGTACGAGTATACTGTTATGTCATTTGGTCTGACTAACGCACCTGCATATTTTATGGACATGATGAACAAAGTGTTTATGGAGTTCTTGGATAAGTTCGTCATAGTGTTCATTGATGATATCCTGGTTTACTCAAAGAATGAAGAGGAGCATAAGGAACATTTGCGTTTGGTTCTTGGAAAGCTCAGAGAACATCAATTATATGCCAAGTTTAGCAAATGTGAGTTTTGGTTGAAGGAAGTTGGATTTCTCGGACACGTTATATCCGGAGAAGGTATAGCAGTAGATCCCACTAAAGTTGGTACCGTGACCAATTGGGAAGCACCAACCACCGTGGGAGAGATCCGGAGTTTTCTTGGACTCGCAGGATACTACCGGAGGTTTATTGAGAATTTCTCAAAGATTGCGAAGCCTATGACGGAGTTGTTGAAGAAGGATACCAGGTTCATATGGACGGAGGAATGTGAGGCTAGTTTTCAGGAGTTGAAGAAACGTTTGGTTACTTCACCAGTGTTGATTTTGCCAGACCAGACCAAGGATTATGAGGTGTATTGCGACGCTTCACATCGAGGACTTGGAGCAGTACTTATGCAGGAAGGGAGAGTTGTTTCATATGCCTCACGACAGCTTAAGCCTCATGAGTTGAATTATGCTACGCATGATTTGGAGTTAGCAGCCGTAGTGCATGCACTGAAGACTTGGAGACATTTTCTGATTGGAAACCATTGCGAAGTGTATACGGATCATAAGAGTTTGAAGTATATTTTCACACAGAAGGAGTTGAATCTCAGACAAAGGAGATGGTTGGAGCTCATCAAGGATTATGATATGAGATTGCATTATCACCCTGGAAAGGCTAACGTAGTAGCTGACGCGTTGAGCCGTAAGAGCCACGTCAACACCTTAATGACAGGAGATTTACCAAGGGAGTTAGCCGAAAATCTTCGAGAGTTATGTTTAGAAATAGTCCCGAGAGGCTATGTAGCAGCATTGGAGATTCAGTCTACATTGATGGATAAAATCAGAGAAGCCCAAAGGACTGACAAGGAGATTGCTTCTATTAAGGAGAAAATTAGCAAAGGAAAATCTAAGGGATTTCGTGAGGATGAGCACGATACCATATGGTTTGAAGACCGTGTTTATGTGCCAAATGATTCGGAGATCGGGAAGCTAATTCTGCAAGAGGCCCATGACTCACCATATTCGATTCACCCAGGAAATACCAAGATGTATTTCGATTCGAAGGATATTTTCTGGTGGACCGGAATGAAGAAGGATATTGCGAATTATGTAGCAGTTTGTGATGTATGTCAGAGAGTGAAGGCAGAGCATCAGAAGCCAGCAGGATTACTACAACCATTGCCGATACCCGAATGGAAGTGGGATAAGCTAGGCATGGATTTTATTACTGGATTGCCCAGAACACGTTCAGGCTATGGCTCGATATGGGTTGTAGTTGATCGTTTTACAAAGGTAGCTCATTTCATTCCAGTGAAGACTACCTATACCAGTGCAAAGTTGGCAAAGATATACACGACCAGGATCGTATGTCTGCATGGAGTTCCAAGGAGCATTGTATCAGATAGAGGAACCCAGTTTACTTCAAAGTTCTGGAATCAGTTGCATGATACTTTGGGAACCAGACTAGAGTTTAGCACAGCTTTCCACCCGCAGACAGATGGACAGACTGAGAGAGTCAACCAGATCTTGGAGGATATGCTAAGAGCTTGTGCGCTAGATTACGGATCTAGTTGGGACGAGAATTTGCCGTATGCAGAATTCTCTTACAACAAAAGCTATCAATCCAGTTTGAAGATGGCCCCTTTCGAAGCCTTGTACGGAAGGAGGTGTAGGACCCCACTGTCCTGGGATGAAGTTGGAGATCGCCAGTTATTTGGACCGGATCTGATAAAGGAATCTGAACAGAAAGTGAAATTAATTCGCAACAGGCTAAAGGTAGCTCAATCCAGGCAGAAGAGTTATGCAGATTCTAAACGCAAGGAGACAGTTTATGAAGTTGGAGACCGAGTTTATCTTCGAGTATCTCCACTTCGAGGAGTTAAGCGCTTTGGAGTTAAGGGAAAACTAGCGCCACGTTTTGTAGACCCATACAAAGTGTTGGAATGTATGGGAGAAGTAGCCTACAAGTTGGAATTACCCGAAGGACTGTCAGGAGTTCACGACGTGTTTCATGTATCCCAGTTGAAGAAGTGCCACGCAGAAATGGCTAACATAACGCTGAGAGATACGGTACCACTGGAAGCAATTCAGTTGGACAGTGATTTGACCTATGAGGAGAAACCAGTTAAGATTCTAGAATATGCCAGTCGAGTCACCCGCAGCAAGGTTATCAAATTTTGCAAGGTTCAGTGGAGCCACCACACGGAGGATGAAGCCACCTGGGAACGAGAGGAAGAATTGCTGAAACACCACCCTCACCTATTTTCTAGCCAACCCGAATCTCGAGGGCGAGATTCATCTTAAGGGGGGTAGGTTTGTAACATCCCAAATTTTCAATTTGGAATGTTATACACTAGATCATCATTGCATATCATATTTATTGCATTTTGGCTGATCCTAGAAATTTTTCACAACTCAAGGACCCTCGGAGAGAGTTGGGGATTTCGTTATTTTCATATTTGAGTTGTCTCAAATGTTGAAAATAGGATCTTTTGATTTTATTTATTTTATCTTCAATTATTTCTATTACAAAAATATGAGAGAGGGAATAAAATGACTTTTCCAAAATAAAAAATATTGAGGATTTAATAAAAAATCAAATAAGATTTTATTTGGTTTTATTTGCTATTTTATTTGAATTTAGGAAAAAATGTGCGTTTTTCAAAATTGCATTTAGGCCCCAAATAAATGTTCACTTCGTCCGGCTTGATTTTAGAAGTCGGGGAAAATTTATTTCGGGATTTTTGGAGTCCGTTTAGTATTTCTTTCGTTAGTTTTTCTGCGCGAAATTAATTAAAAAAAATCTGAACCGACTCCGGGCCGTACCCGCGCGGGACTCCGCCCGGGGGGGGGGGGCCTTTATAAGCCGCTCGCCCGAGCCGCCGAAGCCCACCAGCGCCTCAGCCCCAGCCCGCCTGCTTAAACCCTAGCGCCGCCGCCGCCGCGCCGCGCCGCCCCGCCGCCGCCGCCGCCGCGCCGCACCGCCTCGCCGCCGACCCCGCCGTCCCGCCGCCCGAGGTAGCCGCCGTCACCGGCGGTTTTCCTCACAAAACCGCCCGTTTTTTAAAAAAAACCACAGTTTTTTAGATCCGTTTTTTTATTTAGAACGTTTTTTTTACGATTTAGTTATTTAGCGAGCGTTCGCTCGTTCATTCATTTTAACGAACGTGTTCGTCGTTTAGATCCAGTTAACGAACGTACGTTCGTTAATCTGTTCGTCGTTTTTCTTTTTCTCGGATTTTCGCGATTATTTCTGATCGCAATTTCTGATCCGATTTTCGTTTTAGTATAACTTCTCGCTCGTTTATCGGAATCAGGTGAATCAAGCGCGTGGAGTTTCGTCTCGAAACCCTCTTTCCGTTTAACAAACTTAAACAAGTTTTTGCCACTGTAAAAATTGCCTTAGATCCAGAATAGTAAACGAAGCCTGTTTCTTTTGCTATTTGTCTTTCGTTGCTTCGTTCGATTGGATTCTTTTTGCCAACCGGAGTTCTTAAGTTGAACCTTCTGGTTAGATCTCTTATTTGAGTTTTACCTGTGCCTCAATTGATTACTTATTGTGTGCTTGTTTATTTGCGATAGAGTACGCGGAGTGCGCCGCTTGTTACTTCGAATCGCTAGGTTTCCCGGATCATCTGCAAGGCAAGTAACACTTTGATCATGCTTTCCCACTACCCAGTTTTATTGCATTAGATCAATCCTCACACATTGCATGATTAGGATCTAATTAAATTGTGGGTTTGGGAAGTAGTTGAGGTAGTACCTATTACCTGTTTATTATCAAACCTTTGGGAGTTACTTCTACATTGCTTATTATGCCATACTATGCTAGTAGACGTGGATTGGGTGAGTGTATCCATGAAAGATGTGAGTTGGTTAATTAATGGTTTGTTTAAGGTGGCAACTTAAACACACATCTGGGTGGATTGAGGTACCTGGGTATTCCAGGATTGCCTGTTTTCTTTTGGACCACCACCCAGGTTCAAAGGGATCATGAGATTATTCATGCTAGAAACTTCCGTGTGCGGCCACAAGCTATTATGGGCTCTAGAATAGTTGACTAAGTCGTGCGAACTCTTACAGTGGTAGACTAGCAGATGCAGGGGATGTAGGTGATACGGTCTACCCATCGTAAGGTGCTAGCGCTTCTGAAAGACTATGTCTCGGTCATCCGTTTCTCAAACACCGTGTAGTGCGAGAAACCAAACGGAGGCGATCGAGTCTTGTGAGGAAAATTGCGCAATCCTCTGCAGAGTGTATAAACTAATCATGGTTAGCTGTGTCCCCGGTTATGGACATCTTGAGTATCTAGTACCTAGATTATCGTGTGAATCTCAACATGTTACTATAAAATTTAATTTGATGGGTTTGTTTAATGATGATGTTTAATTGGGATTGAGGATGCTGTCAACCATTCTCGATGTTTAACAACCACCATGATAGTTAAATAAATTTATTCCTTTGTAGTAGGGAAAATTTAGCTTTTCGCAAAACTGTAACCATAGAGCTTTCCACCAGCCAAATATGCATGTAGAATAGCTGTTTCTTTCCATTACTCTCTATGTGTTACTTTGCCAGCATATTCCATGTGCTGACCTGTTTCGGGCTGCAACGTTAATGTTGCAGACTTTTTAGATGACGATTAAGGAGTTTTAGGTCATGGTTCTATACTCAGTGATGCCGTTGGAGTTGAAGGACTCACTTATCTTCCAAGCCTTCCGATGTTATCATTATTAGATGGCCTTAAGCCATATTTATTGTAATAAGTTCTCTATTGAGACACTCGATGTAATAAGTGTGTGATTGCTACTCAGTTATAAATCCCTCAAGTACTGTGTGGTGTCAGCATTACTGATCCAGGGATGACACCGGAGCATAGAGATTGGACCGTTTGAGGTCTGGTCGCTACAAATAATTTCATTCTCTCTGACCCTAGCAAGTTGTTCATCAAGAAATTTACCAAGTGGCACAGTAGTATCAAGCATAGAAGCAGTTTCATCATAAGTATCATGCATAGCAGAAGTGGCATCATCAATAACATGCAACATATCAGAATCAATAGCAGAAGCAGGTTTAGGTGTCGCACGCTTACTCAAAACAGAAGGTGAATCAAGTGCAGAGCTAGATGGTAGTTTCTTACCTACCCTCGTAGTTGAGGGATAAATCTTGGTTTTTGGATCCCAAGTGACTCAAAGAATAGAGCTATGCTCCCCGGCAACGGCACCAGAAAATAGTCTTGATAACCCACAAGTATAGGGGATCGCAACAGTTTTTGAGGGTAGAGTATTCAACCCAAATTTATTGATTCGACACAAGGGGAGTCAAAGAATATTCTCAAGTATTAGCAGCTGAGTTGTCAATTCAATCACACCTGGAAACTTAATATCTGCAGCAAAGTATTTAGTAGCACAGTAATATGATAGTAGTGGTAACGGTAGCAAAAGGTAATGATAACAAAAGTAATGTTTTTGGTATTTTGTAGTGATTGTAACAATAGCAACGGAAAAGTAAATAAGCGAAGAATAATATATGGAAAGCTCGTAGGCAATGGATCGATGATAGAGAATTATGCCGGATGCGGTTCATCATGTAACAGTCATAATCTAGGGTGACACGGAGCTAGCTCCAATTCATCAATGTAATGTAGGCATGTATTCCGAATATAGTCATACGTGCTTATGGAAAAGAACTTGCATGACATCTTTTGTCCTACCCTCCCGTGGCAGCGGGGTCCTAGCGGAAACTAAGGGATATTAAGGCCTCATTTTAATAGAGTACCGGACCAAAGCATTAACACATAGTGAATACATGAACTCCTCAAACTACGGTCATCACCAGGAGTGGTCCCTATTATTCTCACTTCGGGGTTGCCGGATCACAACACATAGTAGGTGACTATAGACTTAAAAGATGGGATCAAGAACTCTCATATATTGATGAATACATAATAGGTTCAGATCTGAAATCATGGCACTCGGGCCCTAGTGACAAGCATTAAGCATATCAAAGTCATAGCAACATCAATCTCAGAACATAGTGGATACTAGGGATCAAACCTTAACAAAACTAACTCGATTACATAATAAATCTCATCCAACCCATCACCGTCCAGCAAGCCTACAATGGAATTACTCACGCACGGCGGTGAGCATCATGAAATTGGTGATGGAGGATGGAGGATGATGACGACGGCTGTAACGCCCCAAGACCGGAGCTTCAGATGCCTTCCATGTTTCGGAGTGTTGTCAGGTGTTTCGTTTTGGTTCGTTGCATCATGTGCATTGCATCATGTCATCATGTCATAAGTCTTTTTGCATCTCAACTAAATAATTTGTGTGGATCTTCGATCCATTTAAATCGAGGGAAGAGTGACTTCTCTTTATAACATTATCCTCCCGATATTAGGGAGCTATATTAAATATTTCCATTCTTTTGGAATTCACATATAACACACTTGCAATTTATCACATGCCCCTTTCCGCTTCTAGTTTGGTCCCCAAACTTTTCCTATAAATTCTTTCGTCACTTCCCCGAGCTCCACCTAAATTCTCAACATTTCTGGTGCACTTCAAAACCCTAGCCCTAGTTCAAACCATTTGATTAAAATCAAATGAGTCTGAATTCTTATCTTCCGATCTTGCCACTTCTATTTTTCTCGGACCATGCATAGTTTTACGAGTCCGTGAAAATTATCCCCGTGCCCAACTCTTTCTCTAACCTTTCTTTTCTTCCCTTTTTATTTCTCTTTATTTTCTGTTTTGAAAAGAGTAAGAGAGAGAAGGAGCCCAACAGCCAGCAGGCCTCCTGATCTTTTCCCTCTCCCCACCTAAGTGGCCTAAGGCCCAGCCGCCGGCCTCTAAGGCCCATCCGGCCCCTGTCTACCGAACCCTAGCCTGCACGCAGTGCCCGATCCTCAACTCTCTCGATCCCCTCCTGCTTCCCTCGCGCCTCCACTCTTCTCGCTCGCTGGCCCGCAGCCACTTCTCCATCGATCCCCATCTCCCCGCTCTTCCCTCGCCCGCAGTGCCGCACACACGCACACTTCCATCGCCAGGAGAGTGCCTCGCCTCCGCCCAGACCAGTGCCACCCCTGCCCCGCGCTGCACCTCCTCCGTCCCGTGCCCGCAGCCTTCCTCGCTCGGTCTTAAGCGCCCCGGTGCCGCACCTCCACTACCTTGTCGCCTCTGCTTCTCCTCGCCAAGGCCCCCTGCGCCTCGACCCGACCTCGCCTCTTCCACATCGTAGCCCCGCCATGCCCGCGCCCCTGCTGCTGAGGCCCATGGCCGCCGTTGCCCACTGCTGCCCTCCTGCTTCTCCTGTTTGTTGCCGCCGTCCAAGACCAGCAGGCCACCGCAGCGCCATTTTTTTGCCTCCTCCCGCGCCCTGCATCGTGCCACCGGGCCAAGAATCGCCAGATCTCGTCCCTGCTGCCGGGGAACCTCATTTTCCACCCGTTTCCTTCTCCGGCGCTGTGCTAGGCCTCCCCGACGCCCTTGTTGTTGTTGCTCCTCATAGGTCTTCATGGTACCCTCGTCTCTAGTCGCGGGAGGATGAGTACGACCGCTGCTTCGATCTGTGATGCTCGAGGCCACTTGGCCTTGTTTCGATCTGGATGCGTCGAGACCATCGTTGCAACGTCGCGACCTCTGCCCCGGAGTACCTCAAGTTCGTCTACATGAAACTGCCAAGTACCTCTACGCACGGATACCGTCAAGTACCTACACCGGCAAGGCTACACGGACGTTCGTTCCACTACAACACCGAAACATCAAGTTCGACTATGTTTTGTTGCCCCGTTCGAAGTCGTCAAGTACCCGAAGACCATATTGGCACCAAGTACATCTACCGCCGTCTTCGGAATTGTCAAGGATGCCAAGCACCGGGACACCCAGATCCCTCGGATATGTCAAGTTCAACTAACATCGCAAGAACGAGACCGGCAGGTCTGAAGACCCCGAGTACCACGACGACCCTCGAAGAACTCAGAACCGTCAAGTTCGAATACCGTCGTGTGAACAAACTACTTCCTCTACCATCGCCGAGTACCACTACTTCCCACGACGATCGTGAACGACTACACCGCTTGACCCGAACCGCTCCAATAACGCACGCTTCGAAGGTATAACCCCGAAACGACCGCCCATGGACGAATGCATATGTTGTATGAAATGCTCGCGGTTGCACCGTGCCCAACGTGTTTCTTGCATGTTCCCCATTGCCATGCCGTCGTCTCGTGGGAACCCGGTTACCGGGATCACCCCACCTTCTATCGCATGTCACGCTCCCGTCACTTTTCCTTTTGCACCGGTATCTCCGTGAGCTATCGGAACCGAAATGTTGTCGTGGCACCATTTCCGCTGTCATTGTTGTGGCACCCCTTTCGTTTCCGCCACGATGACAAATGCTTCTTTTTGCTCTTGTCAACTTTAATAAAAATTGCATAAACTTGTCCATGTCATCCGCATCATAATAACAACAATTAAAATGTTTAAATTGTTGTTTTCTTTTAAATTACTAATGCATATGGGGATTTATCGGATTTGTTGTTTGTTATATCCGGCCCCATTTAAATTGTTTAGATAGTATAGTTTTGTTATGCTTCACCCTTGCCATGTTAACCAGCATTTAATATTGTTGAGTACCTAACCGAGACTGAACTAAATAATGGATTGTGGTGTTTGTCAATATGCATCCCGATGCATATTGAGCTCCACTTAACTTGTAGTGTTGTTTGTGCACTTCGCCATGCCATGCATATTTAAAACCGGACATGCATCATACTTGATTGTGCATCATGCCATGTTTATGTGGTGGTTGTTTACTATGTTGTTTGCTTTCTTTCCGGTGTTGCTTCTTCAGGTTAGTTCCGATAACATCGCGTTTGTGAGGATCCGTTTGTCTACGTCCGTTTATCTTCTTCATGGACTCGTTCTTCTTCCTTGCGGGAATTCAGGCAAGATGACCATACCCTCGAAATCACTTCTATCTTTGCTTGCTAGTTGCTCGCTCTTTTGCTATGCCTATGCTGCGATACCTACCACTTGCTTATCATGCCTCCCATATTGTTAAGCCAAGCCTCTAACCCACCCTGTCCTAGCAAATCGTTGTTTGGCTACGATACCGCTTTGCTCAGGACCTCTTATAGCGTTGTTAGTTGCAGGTGAAGATTGGAGTTGTTCCTTGTTGGAACATGGATATTTTGTTGGGATATCACAATATCTCTTATTTAATTAATGCATCTATATACTTGGTAAAGGGTGGAAGGCTCGGCCTTATGCCTGGTGTTTTGTTCCACTCTTGCTGCCCTAGTTTCCATCATATCGGTATTATGTTCCCGAATTTTTGCGTTCCTCACACGGTTGGGTTATAATGGGAACCCCTTGACAATTTGCTTTGAAAAAAACTCCTCTAGCAAGGCCCAACCTTGGTTTTACCATTTGCCACCTAGCCTTTTTCCCTTGGGAGTCGCGCATCCCGAGGGTCATATTTATTTTAACCCCCCCGGACTAGTGCTTGTCTAAGTGTTGGTCCAAACTAAGCGATGTCCGGTGGCTACCAGGGACAACTCTGGGCTGGCCTACCCGACATCTTGCTGATCCGGTTTGCCCTGAGAATGAGATATGTGCAGCTCCTGTCGGAATTTGTCGGCACATCTGGGTGGTCTTGCTGGACTTGTTTTACCATTGTCGAGGATGTCTTGTAACCGGGATTCCGAGTCTGATCGGATTGTCTTGGGAGAAGGAATATCCTTCGTTGACCGTGAGAGCTTGTGATGGGCTAAGTTGGGACAACCCTGCAGGGATTTGAACTTTCGAAAGTCATGCCCGCGGTTATGGGAAAATGGGAATTTGTTAATGTCCGGTTGTAGAAAATCTGAAACTTAACTTAATTAAAATGCATCAACCGCGTGTGTAATCGTGATGGTCTCTTCTCGGCGGGGTCCGGGAAGTGAACACGGTGTTGGAGTAATGCTTGACGTAGGTTGTTCTAGGATCACTTCTTGATCATAGTTGTTCGACCGTGCCTTTGCCTTCTCTTGTCGCTCTCTTTTGCGTATATGTTAGCCACCAAATATGCTAGTCGCTTGCTGCAGCTCCACCTCATATCATTACATTACCCATAAGCTTAAATAGTCTTGATCGCGAGGGTGTGAGATTGCTGAGTCCCCATGACTCACAGATACTTCCAAAACCAGTTTGCATGTGCCGATGATACCATGTAGGTGACGCAACCGAGCTCAAGCAGGACCTCGATGAAGATCTCGTTCATTGGGTTGTTTCGTTTCAGTTGATCAGTAGTGGAGCCTAGTTGGGACGATCGGGGATCTGTGTAGCATTTGGGGTGGTCTTCTTTTATTTTGGTTCCGTAGTCGAACCTTGATTGTATCTGGATGATGTAATGCTTTATTCATGTATTGTGTGAAGTGGCGATTGTAAGCCAACTATGTATCTCTTTCCCTTATGTTGTACATGGGTTGCCTCACTTGCGACATTGCTTACAATGCGGTTATGCCTCTAAGTCGTGCTTCGACACGTGGGAGATATAGCCGCATCGTGGGTGTTACAAGTTGGTAATCAGATCCTTCCCCGACTTAGGAGCCCCCTGCTTGATCGAATCGCTGGCGTTGTTGAGTCTAGAAAAACGTTTTGAGTCATTTAGGATTTTATATATATATCGGAGAGTAGGATTCTTTTTACTCCTCAGTCCCTTCGTCGCTCTGGTGAGGTATCCTGACGTAGAGTTTTGACTCTTCTCTTCCCAAATTTCACTAAAAAAAATTAGGATCACGCGGGTATCTTGGAATCGTTTCGATGGTGTTGTGACGAGAACATTGTTCTTGGTGCCTCCTGACATTTAGGGGTTGTGGCAGTGTCCCGGGGAGTTGAGCTCCGAGGTGTTGTCGTCACAATTTTATCGTTGCAATTCTAGAATACCTGAGTTTCGCCGACATCGAAAATCTCTTTTATGCAGTTGTTGGTGAGATAACCTCGACGCCACCCAGTACTGGGGCAGGAGTTCGGGAGTATTTCCATAACTTGTATAACGGATGCTTTTCGAAGGTTGAGGTAAATGATTTCCGAAGGTTTCTTGGTTATGTGTTGAAGCATGGATACAGCTGGATGTAGGATTTGCTAGTTTTGGGTGAGATATTATGCTTCCCCTGTATCCCCAACACCTGATTGCATAACCGGAGAATTTCGGGAGTTTATAAGTGGGGATTCAAGTAGCTCTTATGATATCTTTCCGACAGATGTATGATATGAAATTGGGGTTCGACATCTAGTGGTCCACCTATCCACGGTTGGTTTTATAGTGGTCTCGTTGTGTCTTAAAGAGTCCTTGGCTATGCTGACTCGGGGACGCTTCGTATGTCATGTGCACTGCCTTGTACATGATGGTGTTGTACGATCAAGCCCGTGTAGGCCCCACCACGAAAATTTTGGACGAAATCTCTATCATATGTTTGTTCCGGCTTATTCTGCAAGCCAATCCTTTGTTTTGTTTTTAGTTGTGGTATTCGAGTTTCTTCGAAGTCAAATGTTGATTCCATACCTTTCCTAAATGGTGTTCTCATATTCCTATGTGAATACTAATCCTCCTGGATCATTGAGATTGTCATGTCAATTCTTTTCAACCGGTGTGCTTCTCTTCTAGTGGATCCAATCTTGTCAACATCCGCAAGATCACCTCTTGGTTTTTCCAACGTTGTTCGTTTCATCCATCCCAAGTTGTCTTTATTGTCCCTCCATCCCACCCTTGTTTCTTCAAGGACTAAGATCCCTTATTCAACTATCCATTTTATTGATGGGAAGTCTCTTCATTCTTTTCCGTCAATGTTCTTATCCGGTGTTTCTCATGAAGATTCTAATGGAGCTTCTAGTTCATCATTGTTCATTTATTTATCTTCTCCGGGGGATGCAAATCAAGCTTTTGGGTGTTGATCTCATATCCCTTTTTCCTTGTTTCAAATACCTTCTTTTGCCGGTGCACCTCATATTCAATCATTTCTCGCTATTCAATTGTTCCGGAGTGCTGAAGATATATCAAAGATTCATGTTTCCACTCTTCATTCGTTCAAGCTCTTTCGAGGTTGTAATCTCATTCAAGCCATTTAATTCAATCGGCGCAATCTATCTTTTAAATCATCAACGGTGTTTCTCTTGAGTGGGCCCTAATCCATAGGTCTTTTTCCAGGATCTTACCCGACTCTTCTAATTCTTTTCGGAGTTATTTTCAAATTCATCTCAAAGTTTGACGTAAGAATGAATTATCAGCAGTCTTATGTTTTTCTCCAAGATCTATCGAATTCTTTTCATCGTTGGCTCAACCTTTCCATTCTTCATTCCGGAGTGCCTCAACAAATCATGGTGGTGTTTCTCGTCGCCATTCTCGGATTTTGAAGACCGAAGAAGAGTTTTTCCTCCATATCTTATCTGTTCTCTCAGAGATTTGTGGTTCTAGTTTGAGGCCATCCTCTCATAATTGTTTTGATTGTGGGAATTCTTTTCATCCATCCGGAGCATTTCAAGAGTCTTTCAGTTTGTTTATCCGAAGGCCATCATTTCGGGATTATTCATTTCTCAGCTTTCAGCCCTCGTTCTCCAAATCTTACCGGTGCATCATCCAAGTATTCTCTTCCCAGCTCGGGATCTCTTCATTTCACTTGTATCTAAATTCTCTCAAGCATCTTCGTTCATTTGCAAATTCTTCCCGGTGTTTCTTTATCTTTTATTCGTTCATTTTCAATCCTCACGGTGGTTCGTTTAAGATTTCTCTTCCTTCTTTATCATATCAATTCATTCGTTGTTTCGATTCCACCGGTGGTTCGTTGAAGACCTTCTCAAGTTGGCGCGATATCTATATTAATCCTTTCTACGAGAATAAGTGTATGCAATCCATTGTTTGTCATCAATTTAAATTGGTGAAGGATAAGCATAATGTAATTCTTATTCTTGTTTCATCGAGTGAATTCAATTCCTTATTCCGGAGTGGTTCATCATATCACATTCTCGGTTCGAGATGCTTTATCTTTTATTCTGGTGTTACGAGCTTCCAATTTATCTAGTCGCAAAGTTTCTTCTAACCATTACAAGGCTTCACCTTATGTTCTCAACTTCTCTTTTTTTGATCATTCTTTTATTACCGGAGTTCTTCATGGAGGTTCTACATGTTGGTTCATCAAGGATTTAATTCCTTCTCGAAGTGTTCATCGAGATTCTTTTCAGAGGAGCTCATGCATTCTTCATCTTGCAATCCGGAGTGCAAATCCTTCACGCATATCTTTTGAGGTGGTGTTATGCCATTCTTGATAATTTCCCTTCGTGCTTCGTGATTCACAAGTTATCAAGAATGAGATATTTTAAATCCATCAATCTCGTCATTGGAATTATCTTGGGTTATATTTCACCTAAAGCTTTTCCCTAAGGATTGTTGATATTAATGGTGCTTATAAATGACCCAAGTTCTTCACTTATCCTCCCGGTGAAATAAGCTTCTCGTCTTCTTGTTCATATCAATCCAATATATTGTTTTTCGTTAGTGGCAGAATTTCACCTCATAGTTTTGAGATGCCTTCTATAAGCCCACATCAAGCTTATTCTTTTCGTTGTTGGATTTCCAACAACTCGGGTCGACCCTTCTCCTAAGTATGCTTTTTCAAGCTCATTCGAGATAGAAGATATTGTTTTTCTCCTCCGTTCATTCCATTCCATTCTTTCTTTTATTCCGGTGGCATTGTGATGTTTCTCTCTTCTCTCATCATCTCAAGTTGTGAGGACCGTCTTATTTTCGTGCCTATCCATTTAACCGGAGTGTTGTGTCCTCTGCTCAAGTTCTTTCCATCTTATCAAGTTTCATATCACTTTTCAACCGGAGTGCTGCTCGAATTGGTTCTTCCTTGTTCCTCTTTTCTAACGGAGGTCTTTCAACTTTGGTCATCTTCGTTGTATTCTTTCTTTCAATTTTTTCATCATCTCAAGGTTCATTGGTTTCACTCGTTTGTCAAAGAAGCAACTTTGTTTCACCTCACCTCTTCCTCATCCTTTTCCCTCTGGTGCCATCCCTAGGATCTCGGGTCGAGATCCTCTCGTAGTGGTGGAGTGTTGTAACTCCCCAAGACCAGAGCTTCAGATGCCTTCCATGTTTCCGAGTGTTGTCGGGTGTTTCGTTTTGGTTTGTTGCATCATGTGCATTGCATCATGTCATCATCTCATAAGTATTTTTGCATCTCAACTAAATAATTTGTGTGGATCTTCGATCCATTTAAATCGAGGGAAGAGTGACTTCTCTTTATAACATTATCCTCCCGATATTAGGGATCTATATTAAATATTTCCATTCTTTTGGAATTCACCTATAACACACTTGCAATTTATCACATGCCCTTTTCCGCTTCAAGTTTGGTCCCCAAACTTTTCCTGTAATTTCTTTCGTCACTTCCCCGAGCTCCACCTAAATTCTCAACATTTCTGGTGCACTTCAAAACCCTAGCCCTAGTTCAAACCATTTGATTAAAATCAAATGAGTTTGAATTCTTATCTTCCGATCTTGCCACTTCTAATTTTCTCGGACTATGCATATTTTTACGAGTCCGTGAAAATTATCCCCGTGCCCAACTCTTTCTCTAACCTTTCTTTTCTTCCCTTTTTCTTTCTCTTTATTTTCTGTTTTGAAAAGAGTAAGAGAGAGAGAAGGAGCCCAACAGCCAGCAGGCCTCCTGATCTTTTCCCTCTCCCCACCTAAGTGGCCTAAGGCCCAGTCGCCGGCCTCTAAGGCCCGTCCGGCCCCTGTCTACCGAACCCTAGCCTGCATGCAACGCCCGATCCTCAACTCTCTCAATCCCCTCCTGCTTCCCTCGCGCCGCCACTCTTCTCGCTCTCTGGCCCGCAGCCACTTCTCCATCGATCCCCATCTCCACGTTATTCCCTCGCCAGCAGCGCCGCACACACGCACACTTCCAGCGCCAGGAGAGCGCCTCGCCTCCGCCCAGACCAGCGCCACCCCTGCCCCGCGCTGCACCTCCTCCGTCCCGTGCCCGCAGCCTTCCTCGCTCGGTCTTGAGCACCCCGGTGCCGCACATCCACTACCTTGCCGCCTCTGCTTCTCCTCGCCAAGGGCCCCTGCGCCTCGACCCGACCTCGCCTCTTCCACATCGTAGCCCCGCCATGACCGCGCCCCTGCTGCTGAGACCCATGGCCGTCATTGCCCGCTGCTGCCCTCCTCCTTCTCCTGTTCGTTGCCGCCGTCCAAGACCAGCAGTCCACCGCGGCGCCATTTTTTTTGCCTCCTCCCGCGCCCTGCATCGAGCCACCAGGCCAGGGATCGCCAGATGTCATCCCTGCTGCCGGGGAACCTCGTTTTCCACCCGTTTCCGTCTCCGGCGCCGTGCTAGGCCTCCCCGACGCCCTTGCTGTTGCTGCTCCTCGTAGGTCTTCATGGTGCCCTCGTCTCTTCTCGCGGGAGGATGAGTACGACCGCTGCTTCGTTCTGCGATGCCCGAGGCCACTTGGCCTTGTTCCGATCTGGATGCGTCGAGACCATCGTTGCAACGTCGCGACCTCTGCCCCAGAGTACCTCAAGTTCATCTACATGAAACTGCCAAGTACCTTTACACACGGATATCATCAAGTACCTACACCGGCAAGGCTACACGGACGTTCGTTCCACTACAACACCGAAATGTCAAGTTCGACTATGTTTTGTTGCCCCGTCCGGAGTCGTCAAGTACCCGAAGACCATATTGGCACCAAGTACATCTACCGCCGTCTTCGGAATTGTCGAGAACGCCAAGCACAGCGACACCCAGATCCCTCGGATATGTCAAGTTCAACTAACGTCGCAAGAACGACACCGGCGGGTCCGAAGACCCCGAGTACCACGACGACCCTCGAAGAGCTCGGAACCGTCAAGTTCGAATACTGTCGCGTGAACAAACTACTTCCTCTACCATCGCCGAGTACCACTACTTCCCACGACGATCGTGAACGACTACACCGCTTGACCCGAACTGCTCCGATAACGCACGCTTCGAAGGATAACCCCGAAACGACCGCCCGTGGACGAATGCATATGTTGTATGAAATGCTCGCGGTTGCACCGTGCCTGACGTGTTTCTTGCATGTTCCCCGTTGCCATGCCGTCGTCTCGTGGGAACCCGGTTACCGGGATCACCCCACCTTCTATCGCATGTCACGCTCCCGTCACTTTTCCTTTTGCACCGGTATCTCCGTGAGCTATTGGAACCAGAATGTTGCCGTGGCACCATTTCCGCTGTCATTGTCGTGGCACCCCTTTCGTTTCCGCCACGATGACAAATGCTTCTTTTTGCTCTTGTCAACTTTAATAAAAATTGCATAAACTTGTCCATGGCATCCGCATCATAATAACAACAATTAAAATGTTTAAATTGTTGTTTGCTTTTAAATTACTAATGCATATGGGGATTTACCGGATTTGTTGTTTGTTATATCCGGCCCCATTTAAATTGTTTAGATAGTATAGTTTTGTTATGCTTCACCCTTGCCATGTTAACCAACATTTAATATTGTTGAGTACCTAACCGAGAGTGAACTAAATAATGGATTGTGGTGTTTGTCAATATGCATCCCGATGCATATTGAGCTCCACTTAACTTGTAGCGTTGTTTGTGCACTTTTCCATGCCATGCATATTTAAAACCGGACATGCATCATACTTGATTGTTCATCATGCCATGTTTATGTGGTGGTTGTTTACTATGTTGTTTGCTTTCTTTCCGGTGTTGCTTCTTCGGGTTAGTTCCGATAACGTCGCGTTTGTGAGGATCCCTTCGTCTACGTCCGTTTATCTTCTTCATGGACTCATTCTTCTTCCTTGCGGGATTTCAGGCAAGATGACCATACCCTCGAAATCACTTCTATCTTTGCTTGCTAGTTGCTCGCTCTTTTGCTATGCCTATGCTGCGATACCTACCACTTGCTTATCATGCCTCCCATATTGTTAAGCCAAGCCTCTAACCCACCCTATCCTAGAAACCGTTGTTTGGCTACGTTACCGCTTTGCTCAGCCCCTCTTATAGCGTTGTTAGTTGCAGGTGAAGATTGGAGTTGTTCCTTGTTGGAACATGGATATTTTGTTGGGATATCACAATATCTCTTATTTAATTAATGCATATATATACTTGGTAAAGGGTGGAAGGCTCGGCCTTATGCCTGGTGTTTTGTTCCACTCTTGCCTCCCTAGTTTCCGTCATATCGGTATTATGTTCCCGGATTTTTGCGTTCCTCACACGGTTGGGTTATAATGGGAACCCCTTCACAGTTCGCTTTGAATAAAACTCCTCCAGCAAGGCCCAACCTTGGTTTTACCATTTGCCACCTAGCCTTTTTCCCTTGGGAGTCGCGCATCCCGAGGGTCATCTTTATTTTAACCCCCCCGGACTAGTGCTTGTCTAAGTGTTGGTCCAAACTGAGCGATGTCCGGTGGCTACCAGGGGCAACTCTGGGCTGGCCTACCCGACGTCTTGCTCATCCGGTGTGCCCTGAGAACGAGATATGTGCAGCTCCTATCGGGATTTGTCGGCACATTCGGGTGGCTTTGCTGGTTTAGTTTTACCATTGTCGAGATGTCTTGTAACCGGGATTCCGAGTCTAATCGGATTGTCTTGGGAGAAGGAATATCCTTCGTTGACCGTGAGAGCTTGTAATGGGGTAAGTTGGGACACCCCTGCAGGGATTTGAACTTTCGAAAGCCGTGCCCACGGTTATGGGCAGATGGGAATTTGTTAATGTACGGTTGTAGAAAACCTGAAACTTAACTTAATTAAAATGCATCAACCGCGTGTGTAACCGTGATGGTCTCTTCTCGGCGGGGTCCGGGAAGTGAACACGGTGTTGGAGTAATGCTTGACGTAGGTTGTTCTAGGATCACTTCTTGATCATAGTTGTTCGACCGTGCCTTTGCCTTCTCTTCTCGCTCTCTTTTGCGTATATGCTAGCCACCAAATATGCTAGTCGCTTGCTGCCGCTCCACCTCATACCATTACCTTACCCATAAGCTTAAATAGTCTTGATCGCGAGGGTGTGAGATTGCTGAGTCCCCGTGACTCACAGATACTTCCAAAACCAGTTTGTAGGTGCCGATGATACCGTGTAGGTGACGCAACCGAGCTCAAGGATGAGCTCGATGAAGATCTCGTTCATTGTGTTGTTTCGTTTCAGTTGATCAGTAGTGGAGCCCAGTTGGGACGATCGGGGATCTGTGTAGCATTTGGGGTAGTCTTATTTTATTTTGGTTCCGTAGTCGGACCTTGATTGTATCTGGATGATGTAATGCTTTATTCATGTATTGTGTGAAGTGGCGATTGTAAGCCAACTATGTATCTCTTTTCCTTATGTATTACATGGGTTGTGTGAAGATTACCTCACTTGCGACATTGCTTGCAATGCGGTTATGCCTCTAAGTCGTGCTTCGACACGTGGGAGATATAACCGCATCGTGGGCGTTACAACGGCAACAGATTCCCCTCTCTGGAGCCCCGAACGGACTCCAAATCAGCCCTCCCGAGACGTTCTAGGGCTTGGCGGCAGCTCCGTATCGTAAAACGCGATGAATCCTTCTCTTCTATTTTTTCTCCCGAAAAGTGAATATATAGAGTTGGGGTTGAGGTCGGAGGAGCTCCAGGGGGGGCACGAGGTAGGGGGCGCACCCCCACCCTCGTGGCTAGGGTATGGGTCGCCTCGTCTTGATCTTTTTCCAGTATTTTTTATTATTTCCAAAAAGACGCTGCGTGGAGTTTCAGGTCATTCCGAGAACTTTTGTTCGTGCACATAAATAACACCATGGCAATTCTGCTAAAAATAGCGTCAGTCCGGGTTAGTTCCATTCAAATCATGCAAGTTAGAGTCCAAAACAAGGGCAAAAGTGTTTGGAAAAGTAGATACGACGGAGACATATCACGCACCTCTACAAATCCCTGCTTCCCTCTACGAAGGGCCTATCTATTTACTTTTATGCTGAGTCATCATCCTCTTATTAAAAAGCACCAGTTGGCGAGCACCGCTGTCATTTGCATCCAATACTGTTAGTTTACATTGAGTATGACTTGACTGGATCTCTTTTACCATGAATTACAATGTCTAGTCAGTCCTTGATCTTTAAAGGTGCTCTGCATTTATGTTTTGCAGTCTCAGAAAGGGCTAGCAAGATACCATCTTGTTATATCATATCATGACTGTTTTGATAAAGTGTTGTCATCCGAGATTTATTATTATTGCTCCCTAGTTGATTCTGTCATTGATATGAGTAAACATGAGACCTAAATGTTATTGTGAATATGGTTAGTTCATAATCCTTACTAAAAACTTGAATGCTGGCTTTACATACTTACAAAAACAAGAGCAAACAGAGTTTGTAAAAGTTTTTCTTTATCACTTTCAGTTTATCAACTGAATTTCTTGAGGACAAGCAAAGGTTTAATCTTGGGGGAGTTGATACGTCTCTGTCGTATCTACTTTTCCAAACACTTTTGCCCTTGTTTTGGACTCTAACTTGCATGATTTGAATGGAACTAACCCGGACTGACGCTGTTTTCAGCTAAATTGCCATGGTGTTATTTTTGTGCAGAAATAAAAGTTCTCGGAATGACCTGAAAATCAATGAAGAATTATTTTGGAATATATAAAAAATACTGGAAGGAAGATCCACGTCAGGGGGGCCTCCACCTGTCCACGAGGGTGGGGGCGCGCCCTACCCCCTGGGCGCGCCCCTTGCCTCGTGGGCCCCCTGACGCTCCACCGACCTCAACCCTGACTCCATATATTCACTTTCGAGAAGAAAAAAACCAGGGATAAGGATTCATCGCATTTTACAATACAGAGCCGCCGCCAAGCCCTAAACTCTCTTGGGAGGGCTGATCTGGAGTCCGTTCGGGGCTCCATAGAGGGGAATCCATCGCCATCGTCATCATCAACCATCCTTCATCACCAATTTCATGATGCTCACCGCCGTGCGTGAGTAATTCCATCGTAGGCTTGCTGGACGGTGATGGGTTGGATGAGATTTATCATGTAGTCGAGTTAGTTTTGTTAGGGTTTGATCCCTAGTATCCACTATGTTCTGAGATTGATGTTGCTATGACTTCACTATGCTTAATGCTTGTCACTAGGGCCCGAGTGCCATGATTTCAGATCTGAACCTATTATATTTTCATCAATATATGAGAGTTCTTGATCCTATCTTGCAAATCTATAGTCACCTACTATGTGTTATGATCCGGCAACCCCGAAGTGACAGTAGTCGGGACCACTCCCGGTGATGACCGTAGTTTGAGGAGTTCATGTATTCACTATGTGTTAATGCTTTGTTTCGGACTCTATTAAAAGGAGGCCTTAATATCCCTTAGTTTCCAATAGGACCCTGCTGCCATGGGAGGGTGGGACAAAAGATGTCATGCAAGTTCTTTTCCATAAGCACGTATGACTATATTCGGAATACATGCCTACATTACATTGATGAATTGGAGCTAGTTCTGTGTCACCCTAGGTTATGACTGTTACATGATCGATCGCATCCGGCATAATTCTCTATCACCGATCCATTGCCTACGAGCTTTCCATATATTGTTCTTTGCTTATTTACTTTTTCGTTGCTATTGTTCTCATCACAACAAAACACCAAAAATATTACTTTTGCTACCGTTACCTTTTTCTATCATTACCATTACTATCATATTACTTTGCTACTAAACACTTTGCTGCAGATATTAAGTTTCCATGTGTGGTTGAATTGACAACTCAGCTGCTAATACTTGAAAATATTCATTGGCTCCCTTTGTGTCGACTCAATAAATTTGGGTTGAATACTCTACCCTCAAAAACTTTTGCGATCCCCTATACTTGTGGGTTAAAAGTCTACATAGTTCTCGAACCCGTAGGGTCCACATGCTTAATGTTCGGTGACGATCGGTATTGTGATTTTATGGTTTTTGATGTACCGAAGGTAGTTCGGAGTCCCGGATATGATCACGGACATGACGAGGAGTCTCAGAATGGTCGAGACATAAATATCGATATATTGGAAGGCTATGTTTGGACATCGGAATGGTTCCGGGTGAGTTCGGGCATTTACCGGAGTACCGGGGGTTACCGGTACCCCCCGGGGAGTATATGGGCCTTAATGGGCCTTAGTGGGAAAGAAGAGAAGGCAGCCTAGGAGGGGGCGCCCCCCCCCCCAAGCCCAATCCGAATTGGGTGAGGGGGTCGGGCCCCCTTTCCTTTCTCCTTCTCCCTCTTCCTTCTATTCCTAGTGGGACTAGCAAAGGGGGAGTCCTACTCCTACTAGGAGGAGGACTCCTCCCCCCTTGGCACGCCTAGAGAGGGTCGGCCGGCCTCCCCCTCCCTCCTTTATATACGTGGGGAGGGGGGCACCCAAGAACACACAAGTTGATTGTTTAGCCATGTGCGGTGCCCCCTCCACAGATTTCCACCTCGGTCATATCATTGTAGTGCTTAGGCAAAGCCCCGCGTCGGTAACTTCATCATCACCATCATCACGCCATCGTGCTGACGAAGCTCTCCCTCGACACTCAGCTGCATCTAGAGTTCGTGGAACATCACCGAGCTGAACGTGTGCAGATCGCGGAGGTGCCGTACTTTCGGTGTTAGGATCGGTCGGATCATGAAGACGTACGACTACATCAACCGCGTTGTCATAACGCTTCTGCTTACGGTCTACGAGGGTACGTGGACAACACTCTCCCCTCTCGTTGCTATGCATCATCTAGATAGATCTTGCATGTGCGTAGGATTTTTTTTGAAATTAGTGCGTTCCCCAACAGTGGCATCCGAGCCAGGTCTATGCGTAGATGTTATATGCACGAGTAGAACACAAAGGAGTTGTGGGCATGGGTATATACATATTGCTTGCCGTCACTAGTTGATTCTTGATTCAGCGGTATTGTTGGATGAAGCGGCTCAGACCGACATTACGCGTACATGAGACTGGTTCTACGGACGTGCTTCGCACACAGGTGGCTAATGGGTGTCAGTTTCTCCAACTTTAGTTGAATAGGATTCAATGAACAGGGTTCTTTCTGAAGATCAAAAAGCAATCACTATACCGCATTGTGGTTTTTGATGTGTAGGTAAGAACGGTTCTTGCTCAGCCCGTAGCAGCCACATAAAATTTGCAACAACAAAGTAGAGGACGTCTAACTTGTTTTTGTAGGGCATGTTGTGATGTGATATGGTCAAGACATGATGCTAAATTTTATTGTATGAGATGATCATGTTTTGTAACAGAGTTATCGGCAACTGGTAGCAGCCATATGGTTGTCACTTTATTTGAAAGGCAATTGCCATGTCATTGATTTACTTTATCACTAAGCGGTAGCGATAGTCGTAGAAGCAATAGTTGGCGAGACGACAACGATGCTTCGATGGAGATCAAGGTGTCAAGCCGGTGACGATGGTGATCATGACGGTGCTTTGAGATGGAGATCAAAAGGCACAAGATGATAATGGCCGTATCATATCACTTATTTGATTGCATGTGATGTTTATCCTTTATGCATCTTATATTGCTTAGTATGGCGGTAGCATTATAAGATGATCTCTCACTAAATTTCAAGGTACAAGTGTTCTCCCTGAGTATGCACCATTGCTACAGTTCGTCGTGCCGAGACACCACATGATGATCGGGTGTGATAAGCTCAGCGTTCACATACAACGGGTGCAAACCAGTTTTGCACAACCAGAATACTCGGGTTAAACTTGGCGAGCCTAGCATATGCAGATATGGCCTCGGAACACTGAGACAGAAAGGTCGAGTGTGAATCATATAGTAGATATGATCAACATAGTGATGTTCACCATTGAAAAGTACTCCATCTCACATGATAATCAAACATGGTTTAGTTCATATGGATCACATGATCACTTAGATTATTAGAGGGATGTCTATCTAAGTGGGAGTTCTTAAGTAATATGATTAAATTGAACTTTAATTTATCATGAACTTAGTACCTGATAGTATTTTGCATGTCTATGTTGTTGTAGATAAATGGCCCGTGTTGTTGTTCCATTGAATTTTAATGCGTTCCTACAGAAAGCTAAGTTGGAAGATGATGGTAGCAATTACATGGACTGGGTCCATAACTTGAGGATTATCCTCATTGCTGCACAGAAGAATTACGTCCTAGAAACACCGCTGGGTGACAAACCCACTGCAGGAGCAACACTAGATGTTATGAACGTGTGGCAGAGCAAAGCTGATGACTACTCAATAGTTCAGTGTGCCATGCTTTACGGCTTAGAACCGGGAATTCAACGACGTTTTGAACGTAATGGAGCATATGAGATGTTCCAGGAGTTGAAGTTAATATTTCAAGAAAATGCTCGAATTGAGAGATATGAAGTCTCCAATAAGTTCTACAGCTGCAGAATGGAGGAGAATAGCTCTGTCAAAGAACATATACTCAGAATGTCTGGGTACCACAACCACTTGACTCAACTGGGAGTTAATCTTCCTGATGATAGTGTCATTGACAGAGTTCTTCAATCACTGCCACCAAGCTACAAGAGCTTCATGATGAACTATAATATGCAAGGGATGGGTAAGACAATTCCCGAGCTCTTCGCAATGCTAAAGGCTGCGGAGGTAGAAATCAAAAAGGAGCATCAAGTGTTGATGGTCAACAAGACCGCCAGTTTTAAGAAAAAGGGTAAAGGGAAGAAGGGGAACTTCAAGAAGAATGCCAAGAAAGTTGCTGCCCAAGTGAAGAAGCCCAATTCTGGACCTAAGCCTGTGACTGAGTGCTTCTACTACAAAGGGACTGGTCACTGGAAGCGGAACTTCCCCAAGTATTTGGTGCAGAAGAAGGATGGCAAAGTGAAAGGTATATTTGATATACATGTTATTGATGTGTACCTTACTAATGCTCGTAGTAGCTCCTGGGTATTCGATACTGGTTCTATTGCTAATATTTGCAACTCTAAATAGGGGCTACAGAATAAGCGAAGATTGGTTAAGGACGAGGTGACGATGTGCGTGGGAAATGGTTCCAAAGTCAATGTGATCGCCATCGGCACGCTACCTCTACATCTACCTTCGGGGCTAGTTTTAGACCTAAATAATTGTTATTTGGTGCCAGCGTTGAGCATGAACATTATATCTGGATCTTGTTTGATGCAAGATGGTTATTCATTTAAATCGGAGAATAATGGTTGTTCTATTTATATGAGTAATATCTTTTATGGTCATGCACCCTTGATGAGTGGTCTATTTTTACTAAATCTTGATAGTAGTGATACACATGTTCATAGTATTGAAGCCAAAAGATATAAGTTTAATAACAATAGTGCAGCTTATTTGTGGCACTGCCGTTTATGTCATATTGGTGTAAAGCGCATGAAGAAACTCCATGCTGATGGACTTTTGGAATCACTTGATGCTTGCTAACCATGCCTCATGGGCAAGATGACTAAGACTCCGTTCTCCGGAACAATGGAACGAGCAACGGACTTATTGGAAATAATACATACTGATGTATGCGGTCTGATGAGTGTTGATGCTCGTGGCGGGTATCGTTATTTTCTTACCTTCACAAATGATTTGAGCAGATATGGGTATATCTACTTGATGAAACATAAGTCTGAAACATTTGAGAAGTTCAAAGAATTTCAGAGTGGAGTGGAAAATCATCATAACAAGAAAATTAAATTTCTACGATCTGATCGTGGAGGTGAATATTTGAGTTATGAGTTTGGTCTTCATTTGGAACATTGCGGAATAGTTTGCAACTCACGCCACCTGGAACACCACAGCATAATGGTGTGTCCGAACGTCGTAACCGCACTTTATTAGATATGGTGCGATCTATCATGTCTCTTACTATTTACCGCTATCGTTTTAGGGTTATTTTAGAGACAGCTGCATTCACGTTAAATAGGGCACCATCGAAATCCGTTGAGACGACACCTTATGAACCGTGGTTTGGCAAGAAACCCAAGTTGTTGTTTCTTAAAGTTTGGGGCTGCGATGCTTATGTGAAAAATCTTCAACCTGATAAGCTCGAACCCAAATCGGAGAAATGTGTCTTCATAGGATACCCGAAGGAGACTGTTGGGTACACCTTCTATCACAGATCCGAAGGCAAGATATTTTTTGCTAAGAATGGATCCTTTCTATAGAAGGAGTTTCTCCCAAAAGAAGTGAGTGGGAGCAAAGTAGAACTTGATGAGGTAAATTGACCTGCTCCCTTATTGGAAAGTAGTTCATCACAGAAATTAGTTCCAGTGATTCATACACCGGTAAGAGAGGAAGCTAATGGTGGTGATCATGAAACTTCTGATCAAGTTACTACCAAACCTCGTAGGTCAACCAGAGTAAGATCCGCACCAGAGTGGTACGGTAATCCCGTTCTAGAGGTCATGTTACTTGACTATGACGAACCTACGAACTATGAGGAAGCGATGATGAGCCCAGATTCCGCAAAATGGCTTGAGGCCATGAAATCTGAGATGGGGTCCATGTATGAGAACAAAGTGAGGACTTCAGTTGACTTGCCTGATGATCGGCAAGCCATAGAGAATAAATGGATCTTCAAGAAGAAGACTGAAGCTGATGGTAATGTTACTGTCTACAAAGCTCGACTTGTTGCAAAAGGTTTTCGACAAGTTCAAGGAGTTGACTACGATGAGACCTTCTCACCCGTAGCGATGCTTAAGTCCGTCCAAATCATGTTAGCAATTGCCACATTTTATGATTATGAAATTTGGCAAATGGATGTCAAAATTGCATTCCTTAATGGATATCTTAAAGAAGAGTTGTATATGATGCAACCAGAAGGTTTTGTCGATCCAAAAGGTGCTAACAAAGTGTGCAAGCTCCAGCGATCCATTTATGGACTGGTGCAAGCCTCTCGGAGTTGGAATATATGCTTTGATAGTGTGATCAAAGCATATGGTTTTATACAGACTTTTGGAGAAGTCTGTATTTACAAGAAAGTGAGTGGGAGCTCTGTAGCATTTCTGATATTATATGTGGATGACATATTGGTGATCCGAAATGATACTAAATTTCTGAATAGCAAAAAAGGATACTTGAATAAGAATTTTTCAATGAAAGACCTCGGTGAAGCTGCTTATATATTGGGCATGAAGATCTATAGAGATAGATCAAGACGCTTAATTGGACTTTCACAAAGCACATACCTTGATAAAGTTTTGAAGAAGTTCAAAATGGATCAAGCAAAGAAAGAGTTCTTGCCTGTGTTACAAGGTATAAAGTTGAGTCAGACTCAATGCCTGACCACCGCAGAAGATAGAGAGAAAATGAAAGTCATTCCCATTGCTTCAGCCATAGGTTCTATCATGTATGCAATGTTGTGTACCAGACCTGATGAGTGCCTTGCTATTAGTTTAGCAGGGAGGTAACAAAGTAATCCAGGAGTGGATCACTGGACAGCAGTCAAGAACATCCTAAAATACCTGAAAAGGACTAAGGATATGTTTCTCGTTTATGGAGGTGACAAAGAGCTCGTCATAAATGGTTACGCCAATGCAAGCTTTGACAATTATCCGGATGACTCTAACTCACAAACCGGATACGTATTTTTATTGATTGGTGGAACTATCAGTTGGTGCAGTTCCAAGCAAAGCGTCGTGGCGGGATCTACGTGCGAAACGGAATACATAGCCGCTTCGGAAGCAGCAAATGAAGGAGTTTGGATGAAGGAGTTCATATCCGATCTAGGTGCCATACCTAGTGCATCGGGTCCGATGAAAATCTTTTAGACAATACTGGTGCAATTTCCTTGGCAAAGGAATCCAGATTTCATAAGATAACCAAGCACATCAAGAGACACTTCAATTCCATCCACGATCAAGTCAAGGAGGGAGACATAGAGATTTGCAAGATACATATGAATCTGAATGTTGCAGACCCGTTGACTAAGCCTCTCTCATGAGCAAAACATGATCAGCACCAAGACTCCATGGGTGTTAGAATCATTACAATGTAATCTAGATTATTGACTCTAGTGCAAGTGGGAGACTGAAGGAAATATGCCCTAGAGGCAATAATAAAGTTGTTATTTATATTTCCTTATACCATGATAAATGTTTATTATTCATGCTAGAATTGTATTAACCGAAAACTTAGTACATGTGTGAATACATAGACAAAATGAGTGTCACTAGTATGCCTCTACATGACTAGCTCGTTAATCAAAGATGGTTAAGTTTCCTAGCCATGGAAAAGAGTTGTCATTTGATGAACGGGATCACATCATTAGAGAATGATGTGATTGACTTGACCCATCCATTAGCTTAGCACTTTGATTGTTTTGTTTATTGCTATTGCTTTCTCCATAACTTATACATGTTCCTATGACTATGAGATTATGCAACTCCCGAATACCATAGGAACACTTAGTGTGCTATCAAATGTCACAACGTAACTGGGTGACTATAAAGATGCTCTACAGGTGTCCCCAATTGTCGGTGTCAAAACTGGCGGATCTCGGGTAGGGGGTCCCGAACTGTGCGTCTAAGGCGGATGGTAACAAGAGGCAGGGGACACGATGTTTACCTAGGTTCGGGCCCTCTTGATGGAGGTAAAACCCTGCGTCCTGCTTGATTGTTCTTGATGATATGAGTATTACAAGAGTTGATCTACCACGAGATCAGAGAGGCTAAACCCTAGAAGCTAGCCTATTGTATGATTGTATGTTGTCCTACGGACTAAAACCCTCCGGTTTATATAGACACCGGAGAGGGCTAGGGTTACATAAGGTCGGTTACAAAGGAGGAGATATACATATCCGTATTGCCTAGCTTGCCTTCCACGCCAAGTAGAGTCCCATCCGGACACGGGGCGAAGTCTTCAATCTTGTATCTTCATAGTCCAACAGTCCAGCCAAAGGATATAGTCCGGCTGTCCGAAGACCCCCAAATCCAGGACTCCCTCAGTAGCCCCTGAACCAGGCTTCAATGACGATGAGTCCGGTGCGCAGTGTTGTCTTCGGCATTGCAAGGCGGGTTCCTCCTCCGAATACACCATGGAAGAGTTTGAATACAAGGATAGTGTCTGACCCTGCAAAATAAGTTCCACATACCACCGTAGAGAGAATAATAGTTCCACAAATCTAATATGCTAACATGTTTCGATAGTATGACATCACTTCATGGCCCGGTTATTATTCGAACCGCTTTTCTCAACCAGCTCCGCACATATCGCGAGGCGGTTTTCTTGATACGTCTTGTCAAAGCAGAGATCGTGTTCCCCTTATCACGGGATTCTCATCAATACGGACGTGGGTAACCCAACCGCGCCATCAATTACGGCGCCTGGGGAATAAGCGGTTTTGCCAGGAAAGTGGGGAGACTCATCGCCTCCTCCGCCCTTATAAAGGGACAAAGATTTACTTTTTTCACCCACGCCTTCTTCCTTCTCGCTTACCCATTCCCGCACACCCGAGCTCTAGTGCCCAAGCTCGCATTCTTCTTCTCGAACCACTCCAATCATGTTCGGAGCAGGAGGCAAGTGGATGGTCTCCTCCGTCACAGAGGAGAACATCAAAAAGTTACGGGAGGCCAGATACCTTGTTGCGAATATTGCACACCGGCTGCCGAATGTGGGGCAGATCGTCCCAATGCCCGAACCCCATGAGAGGGTAGTTTTTCTTACCCATTTCGTCCGTGGGCTGGGATTTCCTCTCCACCCGTTTTTCCGCGGGCTCATGTTCAACTACGGGCTGGATTTTCATGATCTGGCCCCCAACTTCATCCTCAACATCTCGGCGTTTATCATCGTGTGTGAGGCCTTCCTCCGCATCAGGCCCCACTTCGGCCTATGGCTGAAAACCTTCAATGTCAAACCGAAGGTGGTGGGTGGCCAGCAAGCAGAATGCGGATGCGCCATGGTGAGCAAGATGCCTAATGTCACCTGGCTCGAGGGTACCTATGTGGATACCATAAAGGGGTGGCAATCGGGGTGGTTCTACATCACCGAGCCGCATGACTCCAACTGGGTGGCGGCCCCCAAATTTCAATCCGGAATCACCAAGTGTCTCACCTCCTGGAAAAAGAAGGGCCTATCCTGGGGCTCTTCGGTAGAGCTGGCCGGACTCCAAGCTTGCATCCAGAACATGACGAACAAGAAAATCAAGCTCGTCAACGTGGTCCAGGTTATGCTCTTTTGTCGGATCCTTCCGTGCCAACGACGGGCATTTGTTTTGTGGGAGTTCGACTCAGCCCAGCACCAGATGTTGCGAGAGCTCTACGACACGATGCACAAGGACGTCTGGAGGGTGTTGTTCAAGGGCGCCGAGATGCCTCCCTCCCTTACCGAGGACTGCGGACTCAGCGCAAAGCGCCGCGCCCATCCGGTAGGCTTTTATATCTCTCAGGGTATTTATCTTCCCTGGTTTGGTTATGTGCTGGATCTAAGCTTTCAGGTCATTAACAGGACTGGATAAAGACATCGGAGCAGCTTGATTGCCCAGCCCCCCTGCCCGAAGATCCTGCAAACGCTCTTCTAACGAAGATGCTGACTCCGGCACCTTACGAGGTGCCGGAAAAGACGGCAGAGAAGAAGGCCGCGGGGACCTGAAAGGGTCTTCGGCGCAAGGTGGTTCTATCGGACTCATCGTCCGATGAGTCTGATGCGCACTCCTCCCACGGAAATGAGGAGGAGGAGAAAAGTTCTCCCCCCCCAGCCGAGGGAGACAAGAAAAGGAAGGCCGACCCATCCGGGGAGGCTGAAGGGTCCAAGAAGGGAAAGACCCTCCCTCCGGACTGTGCCACGACGGCCGCCGACAGCGGCGACGAGTGGCTACCCAGGGACAAGCCCCTGGCGAAGTTGTAAGTGTCCGGACACCATAGTACTTCATGGTTTGTTTTATTGTACTGCCTTTGCTCATGCCGAACATGATTATGCAGTTCGGCCCGAGATCATCTCGACGTACCCTCGTCGAGCGACTCTTTGGGCTCGTCGGATATGAACAGCGGTTCTCCTCCGACGGCTTCCACCCCTCGCCCTACGGACAACGCCGAGGTGGTGTCTCAAAAGGCACCGACCCAAGGGGAGGTGATCTTGGGGGCGCCTCACGGCGACCTCTCGGACCCTGAGTACCAAGGAGCAAGGCTCCTACGGGCTTCGAGTTCGGGCCCCAGCCGGATACTGCGCCGGAACCTTCGATGGTTCCGGACTCCTGCATGCGGTCCCCCATTAAGGGGGGCAACCATCCGTGCCGGTGTCCTCTGTCCAACCAGAGGCACCGGACAACTTGCTGTAAGCGCTTCACAGCGCTTCCATCGATGAAGAACACCGCACTTTCATGAGTGCGGTGGTCAAGAAGGTTCAGTCCGCCAAAAAACGGACTGACTGAAGCTTGCGCCAGCCTCCTAACAGGCTTTGAGGTAAGCATTCAAAATATAAAAATATTACCGCATAGATAGTAGCCCCTGATGCTCTGTTCGGCGTTCGCGAAGAAAAGCCGAATAGAGTATCAAATGATAACTCAGGAGTCTAATTAGAGTATGTCTATGTGTATGTGCAGGCTTCCCTGCTGCCGCTGCGGCACGTACTGCGGAGGTCTCTGCACTGAAGCAGGCCCTGAAGCGGTCCGAGGACGAGCTCGGCCTTACCAAGGGGCAGCTCGAAGAGAGCAAAGGTAAGATATACCCCAGTTTATATAGTTAAAAAGATGCTCGGTGTAAAGTAATAGGATCATCATGAATTTTTCAGGGGCCACGACCGAGGTGGAGACCCTGAGGAAGGCGTTGTCCGCGGCCAAAGACAAAGCGGCCAAAGAATGCATTGAATGGGGGAAACAAGAAGCCCGAGTGGGCGAGGTGCAGCAAGAGCTCGAGGCTCTCGCCAAAAAGCACGAGTCCTTGGAGCTTGACTCCAAGACGCGAGAGTCCAAGCTCGCGCAGGCGCTTGAAAGTGTCCGGAGTGCCAAGGCCGAAGCCCACAAGGCCCTCCAGGAGATTGATGCGGCGAACAAGATAGCAGCGGGTAAGGCATTCAATATGCAAAGCAAGCATGTGAAGCAGACTTTCCTTTTTCTTACCCGAGCTCGGAGCTCTCCAGGAGCATTTGCAGATCTTCCCAGTAGTGTGCTGGATGCCGCGGAGTTTTACTGGGCTGAGGAGCGGAGCTCAACGGAGAAGTTGTTCTGGTCTCATTATACTCGGACCGAACACCCCGTGTCCTTGAGCGACCAGCTGAAGCAGTTGGTCGAACTTCACAAGGCGGCCAAACAGTCCATGAGGGGCCTTATATTCTGGATGTGGCCTGGTGAGCCCCTGTCCGGCAGCTACTTCGGTCTAGTGAGGCGGCTGGTGGAAGCCTGCCCACGGCTTGAGGTCATCAAGCAGTCCACCTGCATCGAAGGTGCACGCAGGGCTTTTGCCCGGGTGAAGGTGCACTGGGCGAAGCTGGACGCCGTGAAGCTTGTGAAGGAGGGGCCGCCGGAGGGCAAGGAGCATCGCTGCCCCAAGAATTACTATGAGAGCGTCCTGAAGGGTTCCCGCTTAGTGGCAGATGAGTGTGCCAAGGATGTAATCTTTGAATGAACATGCCCATGTGATCCTGTAATATGAAACGAGTTCTTTTGTGCCATGCGACGCTTTCTTAATTTAAAATATTACCTTCTGTGCGGCCATTTATAAAATATGAGAGTTGGCCAGTCGTCGGCTTCTGCCCCCATGTAACTAGTACTGGGGTGTTCGGGGTAAATCTGAACACTCTTTACCCCAATTTTGGGTCCTTCAAGGGAGGTGCTCAGCGCAACGAACCAGGCAATCGGACTATAATGCATTATCGCTGTAACACCCATGATGCGGCTATATCTCCCACGTGTCGGAGCACGACTTAGAGGCATAACCGCATTGTAGGCAATGTCGCAAGAGGGGTAATCTTTACACATCCCATGTACTGAATAAGAAAAGAGGTACATAGTTGGCTTACAATCGCCACGTCACACAATGCATAAATATAACATTACAATCATCCAGATACAATCAAGGTCCGACTACGGAACCAAAATAAAGACAACCCCAAATGCATAATGTCCCCGATCGCCCCAACTGGGCTCCACTACTAATCGTCTGGAAAGGAAACATAGTATCGTCATGAGTCCTCATCGAACTCCCACTTGAGCTCAGTCGAATCTCCTGGAATGGCATCATCGGTCCCTGCATCTGGTTTTGGAAGGAATCTGTGAGTCACGGGGACTCAGCAATCTCACACCCTCGCGATCAAGACTATTTAAGCTTATAGGTAAGGTAAAAGGTATGAGGTGGAGTTGCAGCAAGCACTAGCATATATGGTGGCTAACATACGCAAATGAGAGCGAGAAGAGAAGGCAAGGCACGGTCGAGAAACTATGATCAAGAAGTGATCCTAGAACAACCTACGATCAAGCATAACACAAGACCGTGTTCTCTTCCCGGACTCCGCCGAAAAGAGACCATCACGGCCACACACTCTGTTGATTCATTTTAATTAAGTTAAGTTTCAGGTTTTCTACAACCGGGCATTAACAAATTCCCATCTGCCCATAACCGCGGGCACGGCTTTCGAAAGTTCAAATCCCTGCAGGGGTGTCCCAACTTAGCCCATCACAAGCTCTCACGGTCAACGAAGGATATTCCTTCTCCCAAGACAATCCGATCAGACTCGGAATCCCGGTTACAATACATCTCGACAATGGTAAAACTAAACCAGCAAAGCCACCCGAATGTGCCGACAAATCCCGATAGGAGCTGCACATATCTCGTTCTCAGGGCACACCGGATAATCTAAGCGTACGGGAGCCAACGTAACCCAAGTTGCCAAGGGACGGCCCCGCACGGTGCTCTAGGTTGGAACAACACTCAGAGGAGCACTGGCCCGGGGGTTAAAATAAAGATGACCGTTGAGTCCACGGAACCCAAGGGAAAAATAGGCTAGGTGGCGAATAGTAAAACCAAGGTCAGGCTTTGCTAGAGGAGTTTTATTCAAGACGAACTGTCAAGGGGTTCCCATTATAACCCAACCGTGTAAGGAACGCAAAATCAAGGAACATAACACCGGTATGACGGAAACTAGGGCGGCAAGAGTGGAACAAAACACCAGGAATAAGGCCGATCCTTCCACCCTTTACCAAGTATATAGATGCTTTAAAGTAAACACGATATAATAATGATATCCCAACAATAAAACATGTTCCAACAAGGAACAAGCTCCAATCTTCACCTGCAACTAGCAACGCTATAAGAGGGGCTATGCAAAGCGGTAACATAGCCAAACAACGGTTTGCTAGGACAAGGTGGGTTGGAGGTTTGACATGGCAATATGGGAGGCATGATAAGGCATGTGGTAGGTATCGTAGCATAGGCATAGCAAAAGAGCAAGCATCTAGCAAGCAAAGATAGAAGTGATTTCGAGGGTATGGTCATCTTGCCTGCAAAGTTCTCCGTGTTGATGTTAGCTTGATCCTCATAAGCGTACTCAACTGGTTCCTCGATCACTTACTCGTCTCCTGGCTCTACCCAAGCAAGAACACAAGCAAAGGGAGACACAATCAACCACGGTGCAATGCACAAGCAACATGATGCAAAACATGGCATGATATGCGGGATGTGATATGCAATGCATATGCATGTTTCTGAAAGGAAAGATTGAACTAGGCCTCAACTTGGAAAACCAAGAGTGCCGCTAGAAAGAAGAGTTGATTTCGGTCGAAATCGATATAAAGATCACCGGAATCGGATGCACGGTTTGCAAATGGCAAGCAAAACAATAATGGCACAAATCTACGATTAACAGCACGAGGCCATCTAAATGCATCGAGAACAACAAGCTACTGCACTCTAACATAACAACAAAGCACATGGCAATGATCCACTCAAAATGCTTGACAAAAGATGAACACTGAGCTACGGCTAAAACACACAATAGCAGGTTCAAACAAGCATGGCAAAAGTGCAAAAGATATCAGGTTACAGACTTAGTGAAAATAACATGTCAGGAATTTAACATCAGGAAGCAATATTTAGAGTAAGATAACAACATGCTACAGGAACATATCATGGCAAGGCATGGCATTAAGCTACTCAAAGCATACAACAAAAGTCCCTTACTGACCATGAGCCAAAATGGGTCAGAAAATACAATGGCACCCATGTGAACATAGCAAGTTTCGTTAACAGATTCAGACTTAGCAGAAAACTGGAACATGGCAAAAACAGATTCACGTAAGCATGTTTGCGAGCTCGATGCACTCACCATAAGGCATTGCATGACAAACTAAGCATACACCCAGCAAGTAGACATGGCATAGAAGCTAAACATGGCAAGAACAACCTCATAGCATGCACTAATCAACTACAACAACCTTGGCAAAATTGCTTAACACGTAAACAATCTGCCAGGAACATTTTATAGCAAAAGTAGAGCAATATTGAATCATAGTAGGGTGCTCCATAATTGCAAACAAAGACATGGATGGAAAGAGCATAACAATATCTCCAAAACATCCTTACTGAACATGCTCAAAAGAGGCATGGATCACTCTGTAGCAACATGAATACATGACATAAAAATATTATCACGGAAAAAACTTAGAAGATTTCTAAGTCCCTGAAATCAACATCACGAGAGCTAATTTGCATGCTTGTGCTAGTCACCACAAAGATCACAAAAATACATGGGATACACCCCTGTAAATATGGCATGGCATAATTCAAAACACATGTAGGGCTCAAGTTCATAGGAGACACACATTAAACATGGCAAAAATGACAAATGTCCAAATTCTGATAAGAATCTGAAACTAACATTACATAGCACTCTTGCAACAGTATTTAGGGCATCAAGATGAACTCAAATGAACATGGTGCAATGGGAAGAATGAAGTACTCATCGAGACGAACAATTTGATATGCTACACGCCCAAAACGGAGCCATGGTGCAGAGTTACGACGCGATGAAGTTAGCTAAAAATTACTGGGACTTAGTAGGAAAACGACCTTCAGGATCTAGGGTTCGTCCGGGGCACGTGAACCGAGGTAACTCCAGCCAGGTGGTGGATTGCTCCGGCGAGGTAGGCAGGCGAGGGGGAGGCCGGAGGAGGGCGGATCCGGCCCTTCCCCGTCCGGATCCGGTGGCGGGCGGCGGCTCCGGCCACCTCGGGCGGATCTGGAGGCAAGGCGCCTTGCGGGGGCGCGGGAGCTGACCGGCGACGAGCTCCGGCCGGCGAGAAGGGACCGGGGTGATGGAGACGGCGACCTGGGCGGCGGAGGCGGCGATCGGGGTGAGAGGAGGCGGGCGACCCTTGGGCGGCGGCTTCGGGGCGGGAGGGCGGGCGAATCGGGCGACGACACGTGGCGGCGGCGGGCGGTCCGGACACGTCCGACCGGCGATTTTCGTCCGGCGGCGCGAGGAGATGAAGAGGTTAGGGTTTCAACCATGATTTTCGGGGGAGATGCCTTTTTATAGGTAGAGGGAGCTAGGAGGCTCCAAATTGAGCACGGTTTTCGACCACGCGATCGTGATTGAACGACCGAGACGATGGAGGGGGTCTAGGTGGGTTTTGGGCCACTTTCGAGAGATGTTGGGCTGCAACACACACAAGGCCTTTGCGGTTCCTCGGTTAACCGTTGGAGTATCAAACGAAGTCCAAATGGCATGAAACTTGACAGGCGCTCTACCGGTAGTAACCCAAGTCCGCTTGGCAAGTCTCGGTCCAATCCGAGAATGTTTAACACCTGCACACGAAAAGAGGTAAAAGGAGACACCGGAGGACATAGGAGCGCCGGAATGCAAAACGGACAACGGGGAAAATGCTCGGATGCATGAGACGAACATGTATGCAAATGCGATGCACATGATGACATGATATGAGATGCATGAAAAAGACAAAAGCAACACAAAGACAAAAACCCGACAACGAGGAAATATCATAACTTAGTGCCGGAAATGGCAAGAGTTGGAATACAAATATGGCAGGTTACATATGGGGCATTACGATCGCTCACACTTAGCCATAGAAGTCTATGATTTTAAATTTTTGGCGAAGCCCCTGGTATTCGGAGGGCCAAATTTGGGGCGCTATACACGCCTAAGCCGGATAAGGCCGACTCCTCGCCTGAAGTGGAAAAAGTCTTTAAGGACTTGAGACCTCTCGAACAGCGACCAGTCTCTCGCCTTATCATGACAGTCAGTTTTTGGCTTTCTCTACTGAGGTGCTCGTCCGGAAGAACCGGGACACAATCGCAGTAGTTCTCCCACCGCTACCTTAGCCGATATAGCGGAACGTAAGGTACCAAAGCATGGGAGCTGGGCAACCCAACATTTGACCCAAGACATGATTCGGAGCTGATGCATATAATGCTATAAGTTCGGGGTGCCGCACTGTCGAAAGTGTTCGGACTTCTTGCGCCGTATTACGGGGTAAACGAGAGCCCCTGGCGTACTGACCGCACCCGAGCGTGCAGGTGCGGAATGTCGTAAATGGACATATAAGAGAAAGAGAAAAACTTAAATAATGCAATGATAGATTAATAATATGCATTGTTATTTGAATAATACTTCGAAACATACTGGTACAAGTAGTGCAATAAGCATAAAGTAGGACAATTCGAAATGTCCTATCCCAAGGCATGCTACGCATAAATAGTGAAAAGCGGGTATATCAAGTATTACTAGAGACCACCTGACGGTTCCCGTGTTCATTCTAGCTTCTTGCCACCTTGGTTGTTGCTTCCGGAATGTGTCCTGCAATCGGACTGCCGGAAAGGGCTTCCGAAGAGTTAGGCCCAGAAAGAGAAAATGAATGTTAAAGGTATACAGCCCCTGGTGTGGTTATGCCACAATGCGGGGAGTGTCCTGATTGTGCCCCCGCCTATGTCCATGGTATTTTCAATGTGTAGTTATGTACGCGCGGCACGAATTTCGTCGCTGCACTGGGACTGGGACGGGGGCCGGATTGCTAGGAGAGCGCTGATCGCGCCAGGCGATCCTGTTGCAGATTGTTCCGGACTCGCTTGAAGGTGTCCGGGGGCTGTAACGCCGAATGAGTGATCTGCCTGAACAGGCTACTTTGTGCCTCTGCTGCAAGGGCTGCAGTGTGCTCTTCTGTATGGAGCGAGCGTTCTGTGTTTCCATTTACTGTTATGACCCCGCGGGGTCCTGGCATCTTAAGCTTGAGGTATGCGTAATGCGGCACTGCGTTGGATTTTGCAAATGTTGTCCGTCCGAGCAGTGCATGATAGCCACTGCGAAACGGGACGATGTCGAAGATTAACTCTTCGCTTCAGAAGTTATCCGGTGATCCGAAGACCACTCAAGTGTGATTGAGCCTGTGCAATGGGCCTCTACACCTGGGATGACGCCTTTAAAGGTGGTTTTGCTGGGTTTGATCCTTGAGGGATCGATACCCATTTTTCGCATTGTATCCTGATAAAGCAGGTTCAGGCTGCTGCCGCCGTCCATAAGGACTCGAGTGAGGTGAAATCCGTCAATGATGGGGTCTAGGGCCAGTGCGGCGGATCCGCCATGACAGATGCTAGTGGGGTGGTCCCTGCGATTGAAGATGATCGGACAAGCAGACCATGGGTTGAACTTCGCGGCGACGGGCTCCATCGCGTAGACGTCCCTTAGTGCACGCTTCCGCTCCCTCTTGGGAATGTGGGTTGCGTATATCATGCTCACTGTCTTCACTTGTGGGGGAAACCCCTTCTGTCCTCCTGGGTTCGGCGGCCGGGGCTCCTCCTCATCATCGCTATGCATCCCCTTGTCCTTGTTTTAGGCATTTAACTTGCCGGCCTGCTTGAACACCCAGCATTCTCTGTTGGTGTGATTGGCTGGCTTGTCAGGGGTGCCGTGGATTTGACACGAGTGATCCAGTATGGGGTCTAGACTGGACGGAGCCGGAGTATTTCTTTCAAATGGCTTTTTCCGCTGACCAGATTTAGAGCCTCTGAATCCAGCATTAACTGCCGTATCTTCGGTGTTATCGCCGTTATTGCGGCGCTTTGGTCTATTATGATGCTGCCTACCGTTAACGTCTTTGGTATCCAAGGTATTCAGATTCCTTGATGTGTTGTTGTTGCGGGCCAGCCAGCTGTCCTCACCCGCGCAAAAGCGGGTCATAAGTGTTGTGAGGGCTGCCACAGATTTCGGCTTCTCCTGGCCGAGGTGGCAGGCGAGCCACTCGTCGCGGATGTTATGATTGAATGCCGCTAGGGCTTCTGCATCCGGACAGTCTACAATTTGATTTTTCTTAGTCAGAAACCGTGTCCAGAATTGTCTGGCCGATTCCCCTGGCTGCTGGGTTATGTGGCTCACGTCATCAACATCCAGTGGTCGCACATAAGTTCCCTGGAAGTTGTCAAGAAATGCATCTTCCAAATCCTCCCAACTGCCAACGGAATCTGCTGGCAAGCTATTCAGCCAATGTCGAGCTGGTCCTTTGAGTTTTAGTGGGAGGTACTTGATGGCATGTAGATCGTCACCGCGAGCCATGTGGATGTGAAGGAGGAAATCCTCAATCGATATAGCGGGATCTGTTGTGCCGTCGTATGATTCGATATTTACGGGTTTGAAACCCTCCGGGAATTCATGATTCATAACTTCAACAGTGAAGCATAGGGGGTGTGCGGCGCCTCTGTGCCGGGCTATATCCCGACGTAGTTCGTATGGGTCTTGTCTGTTGTATTCAGCCCGGCAGGATTTACTCTTGGTGTATCCGACGCGACGATCATCGTCCGGTGTGGGCGCACGTGCTCGTGTCTCGTATATTGACCTTGCGATTTTTGCCTTACTGTCCAAGATGTCTCGCAGGTCCTCTGTGTTGCCCCAGGCCTTAGTATTTTTGACTGAGTGGTGACTGGGTGCGGTCTGAACTTTAGGCTGAAACGCCTCTCTAGCTTGGCCGTGTAGTGGCCGGTCAGCCACATCGTACACTGGTGGATGAGGTTTCAATGCTTACTCCTCGAGGTGAGGTAGCAACCTGCGTTTTGGGTAACTCTTGGATGGGCGCTCGAGTTCATGCTCCTTGGCCGCAAGGGCTTCGGTTCATCTGTCTGCTAGCAAGTCTTGATGAGCTTGAAGCTGTTGGTTTTTCTTCTTTAGGCTACTTGCCGTGGCCATAAGCCGACGCTTGAAGCGCTCTTGCTCGACGGGGTCCTCAGGCACGATAAACTCGTCATCGCCGAGGCTCGCCTCGTCTTCGGAGAGAGGCATGTAATTTTCCTCCTCTGGTTCTCCATCTGCTACCTGCTCTAGGGGGCTAGCTTGTTCGTCCTCTAGCTCTGCACCGTGCTGGAGGGGATTGTTGTTGTCTTTGGCGCTATCCGGAGTGTTATTATCTCCTGTGCCAGTATCACTGCTCTTGCTGTGGCGGGACTTAGAGCGGCGCCGCTGACGTCGGCGCTTGGGTTGCTTCTTGGAGGGGTCATCCTCTGCTTTCTCGTCGCCATTGGCTTCTTTGGGGGTGTCCACCATGTATATATCATATGATGAGGTGGCGGTCCAGTGCCCTGAGGGCGGTGGATCCTGTTCGTCTCCGGCCTCGTCGTCCATACCGTCAAAGTCTTCGGAGCCGAAGTCGAGCATGTCGGTTAAGTCGTCGACAGTGGCTACTAAGTGGGTGGTGGGTGGGCAGCGAATTTCTTCGTTGTCCGCATCCCATTCTAGCCGGACATAGTTCGGCCAAGGTTCTCCTGACAGGGAGAGAGACCTTAATGAATTTAGCACATCCCCGAAGGGTGAGTGCTGAAAGATGTCCGCGGAGGTGAACTCCATGATCGGCGCCCAGTCGGACTCGACGAGCACGGATATGAGCGGCTCGGAGTCCATGGCCGGAGATGAATCCAGTGGTTTGGCGACACGGCTCTCATAAGGGGTGAAGTCAGTATCCAGCTCTATCTCCACTGAGAGTGCGGTCTCCATGGCGGGGTCCATCCCTCCGCTCTCGGATGGTGCGACTTGCTCCAGATTGATGGACGGAGTAGCTGCGGATCCGATCTCCCGAACACTGTCCGATGGCAGAGTTACGTCATGCTCGTCAAGACTGTACGGCGCGTCCGACATGGGCCCGAATCCGTCGAAGATCAAGTCCCCGCGGATGTCGGCCGTGTAGTTCAAGTTTCCAAATCTGACCTGATGGCCAGGGGCGTAGCTCTCAATCTGCTCCAGATAGCCAAGCGAATTGGCCCGCAGTGCAAAGCCGCCGAATATGAAGATCTGTCCGGGGAGGAAAGCCTCACCCAGGACCGCATCGCTAGCGATGATCGAAGGATCCATCAAGCCTTATGGTGACGACACGGTGGAACTCTCAATGAAAGCACCAATGTCGGGGTCAAAACCGGTGGATCTCGGGTAGGGGGTCCCGAACTGTGCGTCTAAGGCGGATGGTAACAGGAGGCAGGGGACACGATGTTTACCCAGGTTCGGGCCCTCTTGATGGAGGTAAAACCCTACGTCCTGCTTGATTGTTCTTAATGATATGAGTATTACAAGAGTTGATCTACCACGATATCAGAGAGGCTAAACCCTAGAAGCTAGCCTATGGTATGATTGTATGTTGTCCTACGGACTAAAACCCTCCAGTTTATATAGACACCGGAGGAGGCTAGGGTTACATAAGGTCGGTTACAAAGGAGGAGATATACATATTCGTATTGCCTAGCTTGCCTTCCACGCCAAGTAGAGTCCCATCCGGACACGGGACGAAGTCTTCAATCTTGTATCTTCATAGTCCAACAGTCCGGCCAAAGGATATAGTCCGGCTGTCCGGAGACCCCCTAATCCAGGACTCCCTCACCAATGGTGTTTGTTGAGTTGGCATAGATCGAGATTAGGATTTGTCACTCCGTGTATTGGAGAGGTATCTCTGGGCCGTCTCGGTAATGCACATCACTATAAGCCTTGAAAGCAATGTGACTAATGAGTTAGTTACGGGATGTTACATTATGGAACGAGTAAAGAGACTTGCCGGTAATGAGATTGAACTAGGTATTGAGATACCGACGATCGAACCTCGGGCAAGTAACATACCGATGACAAAGGGAACAACGTATGTTGTTATGCGGTTTGACCAATAAAGATCTTCGTAGAATATGTAGGAACCAATATGAGCATCCAGGTTCCGCAATTTCTTATTTACCGGAGATGAGTCTTGGTCATGTCTACATACTGCTCGAACCCGTAGGGTCCGCACGCTTAACGTTCAGTGACAATCGGTATTATGAGTTTATGGTTTTTGATGTACCGAAGGTAGTTCGGAGTCCCGGATATGATCACGGACATGACAAGAAGTCTCGGAATGGTCAACACATAAAGATCGATATATTGGAAGGCTATGTTTGGACATCGGAATGGTTCCAGGTCAGTTCGGGCATTTACCGGAGTACCGGGGGTTACCGGAACCCCCCGGGGAGTATATGGGCCTTGATGGGCCTTAGTTGGAGAGAAGAGAAGGCAGCCTAGGATGGGGCGCCCCTCCCCCCCAAGTCCAATCTAAATTGGGTGAGGGGGGCGGCCCCCTTTTCCTTTCTCCTTCTCCCTCTTCCTTCTATTCCTAGTGGTACTAGGAAAGGGGGAGTCCTACTCCTACTAGGAGGACTCCTCCCCCCTTGGCGCTCCTAGAGAGGGCCGGCCGGCCTCCCCCTCCCTCCTTTATATAAGTGGGGAGGGGCACCCTAGAACACACAAGTTGATTATTTAGCCGTGTGTGGTGCCCCCCTCCATAGATTTCCACCTCGGTCATATCATTGTAGTGCTTAGGCGAATCCCTGCGTCGGTAACTTCATCATCACCATCATCACGTCGTCGTGCTGACGAAGCTCTCCCTCGACACTCAGCTGGATCTAGAGTTTGTGGGACGTCATCGAGCTGAACGTGTGCAGATCATGGAGGTGTCGTACTTTCGGTGCTAGGATCGGTCGGATCATGAAGACGTACGACTACATCAACTTCGTTGTCATAACGCTTCCACTTACGGTGTACGAGGGTACGTGGACAAAACTCTCCCCTCTCGTTGCTATGCATCATCTAGATAGATCTTGCGTGTGCGTAGGAATTTTTTTGAAATTACTACATTCCCCAACAGCATACAGTATCATATTTTCCATCCAAGGCTCTTAGGATGTTCTTGATGATGAATTTGTCGGTCATCTCTTCGCTTCCTAAGTCGGCAATATCATTTGTGATGAGAGAAAGCCTAGAGTACATCTCGACGACTTGTTCCTTCATCTTGAACTTGTCAAGTTGACTTTGAAGCACATTCATTTTGGATTCCTTGATGGACTCGGTGCCTTTGTGCATGTCAACCAAAGTATTCCAAATTTCCTTTGCATTCTCAAGGCGGCTGATTTTGTTGGATTCTTCGGGGTACAATCCGTTGAAGAGAATATTGCAAGCTTTAGCATTGTATTGCAACATCTTCATTTCTTCCGTTGTCGCTTCATGATCGGTTCTTTTCCATCCTCGAAGAAATCACCTTGCAAGCCAATACGCACAACAACCCAAATGACAGGGTTATGACCAAGAATATGCATTTTCATCTTATGCTTCCAACTAGCAAAATTAGTACCATCAAAGTAAGGACCTCTATGATGGTAATTTCCCTCGCTAGACGCCATACTCTCCTAGATTGTGAAACCAAGGATATGATCACCAAAGGTATATAAACCAAGGCAAATGGAGACCAAAGCTCTGATACCACTTATAGGATCGAAATTATGTCTAGAGGGTGAGTGATTAGACTACTTGACCAAATAAAAATCTAACCTTGTCCCAACTTTAGTTGTGGGAAGATTTTAGCAATTAACATAAATCAAGCAATCAACCTACACATGCAATTCTAAGAGTATAGCACTGGATAGTAAAACATTGCATATGAAGGTAAATGGAAGGTTTTGGAGAAGGCAAACGCAATGGAGACACGGAGATTTTGGTGTGGTTCCGATAGGTGGTGCTATCGTACATCCACGTTGATGGAGACTTCAACCCACAAAGGGTAACGATTGCGCGAGTCCATGAAAGGCTCCATCCATGAAGGGTCCACGAAGAAGCAACCTTGTCTATCCCACCATGGCCATCGCCCATAAAGGACTTGCCTCACTCGGCTAGATCTTCATGAATTAGGCGATCTCCTTGCCCTTACTAACTTCTTGGTTCAACTCCACAACTCAAAGGAGGCTCCCAAGCGACACCTAACCAATCTAGGAGACACTACTCTCCAAAAGGTAATAGATTGTGTGTTGATGATGAACACCTTGCTCTTGTGCTTCAAATGATAGTCTCCCCAACACTCAACTCTCTCACACAGATTTGGATATGGTGAAAAGATGATTTAAGCGGAAAGCAACTTGGGAGAGGCTAGAAATCAAGATTCTTGTGGTAGGATTGGAATACCTTGATCTCAACACATGAGTAGGTGGTTCTCTCTCAGAAAATGTATGGTGGAAGTGTAGGCACGTTCTGATAGCTCTCTAACAAATGGAGATGGGGTGGAGGGGTATATATAGCCTCCACATAAAATCCAACCGTTACACACATTTGACCCAACTCGGTGAAACTGATTAGTTCAAAATGTGAACGTTAGGAATCTCGATGGGACCGACTGGAACAACTCGGTGGGACCGATGTGCTAGGGCTTTAGGGCAAACATCATCTCGGTGGCATCGATTGCACCAACTCGGTGAGACCGAAGTGAAGCAATAAGGCAACAGAGAGAATGTCAAGCCAATTCGGTGAGACCGATTGCATAACTCGGTGAGACTCAAATAAATGCAACAAGTCACAGAGCGTTGGCAAGGCCATCTCGGTGAGACCGAGACCCATGACCCGTATCGGTGAGACCGAACTGTTAGGGTTTCTGGCAGTGGCTATGTCATATGAACTCGGTGGCGCCGGGTGGGAAATATCGGCGAGGCCGAGTTGGAGTTTAGGGTTTTGACATATTTGGATGGAGAAAGTGATTGACGGCTTTGGAGCAATATCACTAAGCATTTGAGCAAGCAAGCCATTAAGCAACACCTCATCGCCTTTTAATAGTATTGACTTTTTTATGGACTCAATGTGATCTTGGATCACTTAAAATAAAATGAAGAGTCTTGAGCTTTTGTCAATATGTGTCCTTAGCATTTTGAGGGGTCCACATTCCTAGTCCATGCCATGCCATTCATTGAACTTCCTGAAATATTTATCTTGAATGGATATTAGATCAATGAGCTATATGTTGTTATGAATTACCAAAACCACCCGGGGATTAGATGCACTTTCAGCTGCTGAGTGGTTAGTCAGGCATACTTGTGCAACACGACTTTATCAACGCAAGCTACACCGCATTAAAATATTCATAGCCTTTTATAAGGCAGCTCTCTCCCTAAACACCAACTAAATGTAGTTCGTATGGTTAAGTTTCTTGTGATGGAACTAGTCCACCATGGTTTATGTTCTAGACTGACATTGATGGAAATATCTTCTTGTATTTATTTCAGACTATTCGGTGTTGTTGGTTTGACCCGACGAGACATTTCTCTCGACTAATAAACGCATGTGGCGACTCTGTTAATCACAAAATGTTATGTCGGCTCAGTATTTTGAAGGTGCACATAGGGCCACACGCGTCTTCGTTAATTTCAAGATGTTGTCCCGGCTCTGTATCTCGAAGGTGCTCATACGGTCTGTCCACAACCATATACTGTCGTGACTAGGCTGGGCTGGGGCATTTTTGTAGAAAACACCCTAATTTTTTACGAAGTCTCATAAAAAAGCCCTTGAACGCCGTTATGCCTCCCTATGAGAGTTGGATCATGTCAGGGAACTATACAAAGAGATAAGAGATTATTCATATAAAAATGGTACCAATAGTGGGGTCTATAAAGGATAATAGGCTTCTTGTCCTGTAGTGGACCATGCTCCTGGGGTTTAAATGGGCTGTAATTAAGGTGGTCCATTTTTCATATGCTAGATTTTTGTTCCCATTTTTACGAAATTAGTAAAAAATAATATAAATTATAATACCAATAACAATAAAAATTAAAATAACCATGTTCTTTAATTTAAAATTTTAAATTAGATTATAAAAATATTTATATATTAAAAAATATTAACATCATATTCAAATATATTTAATAAAGTATGCATTTATTATTTAAAATATATTCATATAACTAAAATACTATTTAATATTATAAATATTTGCAAATTTAACTAATATTCATTTGCGGATATGCAAGATGTGGGCTTACTAGGGTCATTTTTATTTTTTCATACATCAATTTCAATTTATATTTGTTTAAAATAAATAAGGCAAACAAAAAACTTTAATAAAAATGTAAAACCATTTTTAAAAAACATAAAAAATCTTATATAGTACTCCCTCTGTCCCAAAATAAGTGACTCAACTTTGTACTAATTTTGTACTAAAGTTAGTATAAAGTTGAGTCACTTATTTTGAGACGGAGGGAGTACATGATTATTTCCACAAATCTGGATGTTTATAAAATTCTATGAACATTTATTTAAATACATTATTTTTTAGATGTGTGTTAATCTTTTAGAAATATATTTTAAATACTTATATGAACATTACTATAATTCAGGAAAAACTATTTCAATTATATGAATACTTTTAGAATTACGCGAACATTTTTTAAAGTAAGTTATTTTTATGTATTTTATTTATAACACATGAATATTCTAACTTTAGTTTTGTACTTTGATCATAATTTACATATTTTCACAAAAACTAAAAAAGGGAAAAAAAACTAACATATGGGAAATGGGCCGCATTGGCTGCACGTCATTTAAGCCTCATGAAAGTGGTCCACTGCAAGACATTATGCATAGTTATCCTTTATAGACATTAAACATGATCGGGTGAGGTGGCTAGCTTGGTCGACCCTATAAGATGAGGTCGCTGATTTGGCCCCCTAGTGGTCACACCTTTATATTTGTTCGCTGATAGGTGGGCCCCCACAGTTATAGAAAGTCACAGTTGCGTTTTAGGGGCTTCTTACGAGATTTGTACTAGTTTAGGGGGTTTTGCAAAAAAATACGCTTTAGCCCCGCCCAGTGATTGGCAGTGGGCTCGAGGCCGCGCGAGTGTTCTGGCACCGGTTTTTCATATTATTTTTATTTTGCGATACCAAACTAAACATATTGTGCAACTTTATGTACCACAAGTGTATTTACCTTAGAAAAACGTCCATATGCGTCAAGGTAAACCAATTCATTAGCAAGGTCGATCGATTTAACGTACGTTCATTGAGTACTTACTATCAGACACACACACATTAAAAAATACTTTAGTATCAAGAATATATTAATTACACCCGATCATTGCACCAATACTACTCAAAAGCTACCAAAGACATGGAAGTGCACGCAACTAAATTATTACAAATGGTACAAGAAAGACTAACCCATAAATAATAATTGCAACACAAGGTAAGAGGATAGGTGCTCCAAGAAGTACGCCTCCAGGAAGGACAAGTGTCGTTATCGCTGGATCGAATCACCGAGTCCAACGTGCGGGTCTGCCAACTTGCCACTGCGAAAGGGCAGATCGGCCACCTCGCCGTCTAGGATGGGCAGATCGGCCAACGTGCCGCCACGGAAGGGCGAAGAGCCGCAACAGATGGGCGGACATGTGACTAGGCCATTGGTGCTAGGTTTGACCGTGGAATGGGGAAGTGCAAGGGAATTATATGAAAAATAGACTAGCAAGGTTACACCCTCCGAGGAACTGACCAGACGCAAGTAGATGTAAAATAGAAACCGCCGGCATGTGTTGACGAGAAATTTAAGGAGGGGGATGGAGAATAACAACCGCCTCTAATGATTCTTGCATACAGTTTTATTGTTCTAACCACCTCCGGAGTTGTCTATAGCAATGCTAACTGCATGTGCTGGATGTATTAAAGGTGACTTTGATCATCACAACTGCTTCCAGTGGCGGATGCTAATACTCGTTTTCTACTAGTGTCTCGATCTATCTGTCACTGTCTCCCCCTCTCTCTCACATACACCACTCTCCCTCTCTCTAGGCATGCGTTCGTACAAACACATGATCTCTGTTAGCTAGGTATAGGACTCCCTCTGTGACTCTCTCTCTCTCTCTCACGCACAAACACTCTCCATATAACTTGGATCACTCCAACTCCCCCTCGCATACACTCCGAGTGACATGCCGCATGACTCGTCGGAGGGTGAAGTATTGGCAAGGAACAATGTCGATAAACTCATTACTCAAGTACTCTGTAAGTTGTCTCCGCAAAACTACATGTTTTAGCTTGACGACGATAACATTTAAAAAATTAGAATAATATTTGTTATAATAGGTGCACAAGGTAGTGGCTAAGTACATGTGAGATGCTATTTAACCTTTTACACAACATAAAGCCACATATTGTGCTATGTTATATATAAGGCTATCATGCATGCACGTACATCTCTTTGATATAATTTCTCATGTCGAAATGACCATGTTTTGCTCAATCAAAGATAATACATCAGTGAAATGCTTCTCTCATGCAGAATCCGCGAAGCCAACACTCATCTTGTCATAGTCAAAGACGGTGTGGTATGCTTCCATGAAGACATCACCCAGTATCCTGCATGGCAGAGAGGAACCGATGCCATGAAATTCTGATCTCATGGGAGCAAACAAAAAAAACATTTAATCAACAACAACGGTGCAAGTAGTGCTTTGTCTTACCAGAGAGGGCCTACTGGAGGGGGAATGTCCAAATACGTGAATCCGCTAATACACTGAGCCATGAATCCATCGCCAACCTTGAGAATGTACTGCTCGACGCGGAAGATGATTGAAATTGCGTGAAACAACATGATTGTATTACAGAACTAAGGTTTTATTTGCATTCAAAGCTCTCTTTTAATTAATGGAATGCGACAAATCTTTTGCCTCGCCTTAAAACAATATATTGGTAGTGAGGTACATTTCAGTAGGATTTCTGTGAGATTCAAAAGTAGTATACTAACATCAAGAGAAAATTCCACGGTTTTAAGTATTTCTGCTTTGCAATTGCAAACTACTCCTATATTACAAGAGCCACCTATGCTTAAAACCCCACTGAGTATCAGGAAATACTAACCCATTTTACAAGAAATGCCGGAATTTGTGCTAATAGATACAAGATGGTAACTTGTTCGAAATGAATACAGCACACCCATGAAAAAGATTAATTTGTTGTATCTAGCCAAGCCTTCCGAGTTCTGATCCTCATGCTACTTATCGCATTCAAATTTTATAACAATAGGTGTGCACATTCTTATAAAGGTCATAAGCGTGTTACTGTAATTGAACTAACGGGAACAGTATACCTGTTCTGGTTGGAGCTCAAATATCCTTCCGCCTATGCTGAACGAGACACTTTGCAGGGAATCAATGTGTCTACAGTCCACATATGATCCTAGGGGACTAGGCATACTGTGGCAGAGCTGTCATTTAGATCAGCTACTTGTAAGCTACAAATGTAGAAATGCTTAGCAATTCAAGAATCAAAAGGTAACCTCACCCGACCGACATACTCCAACATGCCCTCCTTGGTATGATTCTGAACGAATTCGCTTTGCATCCACCTCACTGCCATCTCGCATGCATTGCATGTAGCATCAAACATGTTGTCTACAGATGTTGTTCGTCCCTCTTCCGTTACCCTCTTAATACCAGCACTGCTTGGATACACAGGAACCATGTGCAATCAAATCATGAGGGGAATCCAAAATAAACACAAGAAACATGAGAGTATGTTTAAGGACTAATCAACTTTAGATTTTCAGAGATACAACGAAAGCTTTGTCGATAACCGTACACACCTTACTCCTCTAGTTCCGTCAAATGCGCAGAGCCCAATCTTCGAACACACTTGTGCCGGTGGTGTCTGCAGTTATTCGGGAGCGCTAAATTGTAACACAACTGGACTAAAAAAAAGAAAGGTGTCTTCGCTTTTCTGCCAGTGTAACAAACGTACTCAATCGATCAAGCAGAGAGATCTAACCTCTGATTTAAGCAACTCTATCATTTCTTGTCCATATCCAGAAACAACTTGTTTGCACTCTTTGTTAGCCACTCCAGTGGCTCCAATTCGCTCATTGATCTGGGCAATGACACCCTAAACAACAGAAAATTACTGAAATGAAAACCTAATAGGGTTGTATTTCTTCACTTAGGGGCATTTAGGTTTTATACTTGAGGCACCAAAACAACAGTTGGCCAACGATTGAATAGAAAAAAAAATCTAATTTTTTATTTAGCTAAAAAATAAATGTATTAACAAATGGAAAGGTCACTTTGGATCCCAACATTGCCAAAATTTAAGTTTGGTCCTTATTATTGTCCATAAAAAAGTCATGTAAATGGGAAACATAAAAGATACCACTAGTCACCAAAAAAATATCCAAAAGAAGTTCTAAAATTTTCAGAAATTTCAAAATGGCATAAGATTTAAGTATATTCTTAAAAATCATAGGACTCGTTAAATTGCCTTATATTGACTGCTTACAGTTTCAATTTTGTGCTTTTTGGCAGCCATTTGCGCAAAATCTCCGCCGATGCGAAGTATAAACTTTAGAAAGGTTTGACACTTTTAGGGGATCAATAATGTTCAGTGCTATTCTCATGGAAGAAAATTTGATTTTAACAATAGTTGAGAGACCAAAAATACACTTCTTCCTGATACAAACTTGAAAGGTGGGATGGAATTGACCGATGGCTATGGTTACTTACTATTGGACCAGCAATCAATGAAGTTCCGGAGTCTGCTATTGCCGCACATCCATCCACACAAATTCCTGGTCATGACATACGTTATAGATCAGGAGGAGGCAATGTTGCATCTACAGGAGCTCAATAGTCCTGCCTATTTAAGAAGAAGAAAAATACACATAGTGCATTACCAGTGCTCTTCCCACCAATAAGAAAGTCTCCCATTTCAAACTGCAGATACCAACAGTATAAAATAAAATAGACAATTAACTCGCAAAATGTTCGATGGACGGAGGCAACACAATAAATTCATAACAAGGCCAACAATATTCTTTTAACTTTTGACGAGTGAAGCTACAGTAACAACCTGCCAGTATGCTTTCTGGGTTACTCGGGTGTATGTATGGCTGCCTTTGTAATGTTTGGGGTCACTACCTCCGAAAACAATTTCACCTCCATCCCCATTGTTTGCATTTCGATTTAACCAAAAGGAGAAAACATGTTGGTTCACAAGGCCTTGTGCAACCATATTGTACCTGGTAGATGACTGGAGGTGTAAGATGGCACCAAAACGCAATTCACGCAAGTGACAAGTTAGAACCTATGTGGTGTGACTTGTCCTGTGCCGAATTAATCAGCAAGACAAAAGTCAAGGCATAACACTTAATCAGCAAGAACATGCCCCTGGTGGCTAGAGAGTACTCCCTTTGTCACAAAATAAGTGTCTCAACTTTGTACTAACTTTTGTACAAAGTTATACTAATGTTAAGACACTTATTTTATGAAGGAGGAAGTAGGAATTAGTATTGGCCACATTTTTTTGTTGAACGAAGCATACCAAAAGAATTTTATCATGAGGATAATATAGATTGAAGTGTCCAACAAAAAGAGTGGTTACTTACTACACGACACAATACTGTTCTCATGCAAAGCTATGAATAAATCCATGGAAAGAAATCTTGGATGAACAACTGTAAGACTGATAAATAAGGATTAAAGACCAGGACGATGCTCCTTAATCTAGGGTACCACACAACAGCTATAATTAGATTATCAATTAATGATACTATTATACCAGACTGGAACAGAGCCTTCAACCGAAATTTCCTTAAATCCAAGTCCAAGAATGCCATCGAATTTTGCTGCTAAAAATGTAAAGCCAGGCTCGTAAGTAGCTTCAATGAATTCCTGATAACACATTTAAGTTCAGCGGCATTAGCATTGGCAGTCTATTGGTCGAACTTAAGTTTGTAAATAAGGAACTGTTACAAGAATCACCTGATTGTTTACAACTAGATCACCAATAGTTACTTGATCTTGACTGTAAAATCCAAAAATTGCTCCTTTTCCATAATGAATGGAAGCAGGTGTTCCTGCGTAGCAGCAAGAAGGGCGGAATCGGACCAGCATCTAGCCATAATCTTAAAAGTCTTACATCATGAAGCAGCGGTTTCCATTTTGCTTATGAGAACATGAAGAAAATCAAGAAAATTCTTTCAAAAGTAAAAAAGAAAAAATCGTCTTCGCAGCTCAAATCTTAGTTCCACTAAACAAATGCTACCAAAATTTAAAACCGTTATCGAAATTCTATCACCCTAGTGCATTGTTTTTTTAAGAATAGAAGAATTTAAAAATTGAGCTATAGTACATACTACTATGACTAGTCAAACCCAACAGTGTAAATAAATAAGCTGATGTCTTGGAGAGAAAGCATACCGTTCTCCTTGTAGGTGCTGGACCGTCTTGATACATACTTGGGATGGAAGTAGCAAGCAAGCTGTTCTCAAGCTGACCAAAATCAGTAATCAACCCAGCATAGCAAGCATCCCAAAATAAAATAAAATACTTTCTTCATTTATTTTTGTAAGTCGTTTCAGACAACTAAAAATGCACTGCTTTGCACACTATCTGAAATGTCTTCAAGGCCTTATAAAAGTGAACAGAGGGAGTAAAATCAAACAAGGACAAAAAGAGGTTGAATTGAATTGACTCTTACGGAGAAGAAGCACTCGGCGGAAGGGACCCAGAGGTTGGCGCTCCCCGTGTCGAAGACCACCCTGAAATTCTGTGGCGGGGAGCCAACCCCAATCTGCCCAAAATATTGAGCGTTCACGTAGTTCTTGAGCGGGACGACGGCCTGGTAACCTTGGCGCACACGTCTGTTTCCTCCGATCCCTCTGTGACTCCAACGGCGCTTGAGCAGCTGTGCCATGGCCGCAGCCTCTGTGAATATCCTTTGTGCCTGGGCGCGAACTTGGTTAACTGCTTCCCTCACCGGATCAACCTTACTCCCTGCCCCGCTGTTCTCCGTTGTAATCTTCGGCACTAGCTTGTTATAGATGTCTTCCATTAGCGGCCTCTTCTTCAAAGCAATACGGACCAAGCCATCGTCTCCGGCGGATACGATGGTACTCCACAGTAGGAGTAGGGAGAGAATGGTACAGATACCATGAGTTTCGTGATGCCCCATTCTGATGTGCACTGCAGAGGTAAGTAGCCCAGTATAAGCCGTGAAAAGCATGATACATTTTCCTGCATGCTGCAGAAATGGCATCAAGAAATTCATGCCATGGCACTCTGGTGATTATTACTCTCTTCTAATGCTAATGCAAACAATCGTTGCTTGTTGTTGAAAAAAAGGGTTCTCGAGTTGAATTGTATTGAGCACACATCGAACACTCTTAAGCTCAAACTGGAACTATTCTGACAGAAAGGATGATTGCTGATTTTTAAGCTCAAACTGAACTATTCTGACAGAAAGGATGATTACTGTTCTAGTTGATCGAAATGAGGCAGGGGATTAATAGAGCACATGGAGCAGAGTACTCACCTGCTTGGGGAAGAAGGGCTCAAAGAAAAGGAGGGAGTTGGATGCGAACTGAGCGAGCAATTATCAGGGGCGCTGATTTATAAGATGATTGCATGCAAACTGTACACATAGTTAACCCTTCTCCAGCACAGGCAACTAGGCATCAATCATCACAGCCGGTACAAGTAGCTAGCTAGGTTGGTGTCACGTAACGTTGGCCACTGGACCCGTGCGGTGCCTTAGAAGATCAAGGATTCGAGCTTGCGAAGCGATCCAAGTTCCATATCCAGCCCCATCAGAGCCATCGGCGCGCGAGTCGCCAACAGAGCAGCCTTTGGGGGCACGAGACGTGGTCTTGTGCCGCACTCCACGTCCCCGTGTGGACCAGAGAGCTACTGCTTTCCATAGCCATAGGATTGGTAGACTAGTCGTACTATGGGAGTGGTAGACTAGTTAACTGGCAACCAGGGCATGGTCATGGCTGTGGGCCCGTCGAAGGAAGCCTCAGGTTTGGTTTGCCGAATCGGACACCGGCGGCGTGTGGCGTCGTTTATCTCCTTGAAGACATTGTTTGCGAGCTTCGGTCGATGGGATCTCGAAGGTGTGACGGCGTTGGACCATCACGTGAGCTCAGCTGGAAGGTTCGCTTGCCGAGGGAAACTCTTGATCTTGGTCTTCCAGATTGGTGGCTTTCGGTGGTATATGGTCCGCAGGATGACGCGCACAAAATTCAGTTTTTGGAGGAGCTATATGCTCGACGGCTCTTGTGCCTGAGGCCATGGCTGGTGATAGGCGATTTTAATCTTATTCTCAATGCCTCCAACAAAAGCAACAACAGGATTGACCGCAGAATGATGGGGAGGTTTAAACGGTTCATTGATGACAATGCTCTCAAGGAGCTGTTCTTGCATGGGAGAAAATACACGTGGACCAGTGAGAGGGAAGTTCCAACGCTCACTAAGATTGACAGAGCCTTTGTCTCAGTGGATTGGGAGCTGGACCATCCGGATTGCTTGCTACAGGCCTTGTCATCTTCAGTTTCAGACCACTGTCCGCTGTTTTTGGCCCTAGAAGAACACATGCAACCGAAGAAAAGGTTTAGATTTGAAATGTTCTGGGTCAAGCTGGAGGGATTTTTGGAGGAAGTAAAGGAAGCGTGGGTCTGTGCCGAGGAGATCACGGATCCATTCCATAGGCTTGATGTGCTACTACGAAATTCTGCTAGAAATCTCACGGTCTGGGCTCAGAGGAAGACGGGCAACATCAAACTACAGATTGCTTGCGCCAACTTGGTCATACTGAGGCTCGACTGCGCGCAGGATTATAGGAGGCTCTCGGATGGAGAGAGATGGCTGAGATCCACCCTCAAACAGTTGGTGCTGGGACTGGCATCTCTGGAAAGAACGATCGCCAGGCAACGATCGAGAATCCGGTACCTGCGGGACGGTGATGCGAATACCAAGCTCTTTCATCTGATCGCGAATGGGAGGAAGGCCAAGAACTTCATACCGGCCTTACATGTGGAAGGGCAGGTGGTCACAGACCAAAAGGGAAAGGAGGAGGCCTTCTACGTGGCCTTCCAGGAGCTGTTGGGAAGAGCGTCGGCGCGAGAGCACACCCTAAATCTAGATTTTCTGAACATCAATTGCCTCGATCTCTCAGAGCAGGACATGATTTCCAGGAAGAGGAAGTTTGGAATGTGATCAAAGAGATGCCCTCAGACAGAGCGACAGGACCGGATGGTTTCATAGGCATCTTCTTCCAAAAAGCATGGTCAATTGTCAAAGAGGATGTCATGGCAGCTCTTAACAAGCCGTTCATCGACAACGGAAGAGGATTTGGGAGGCTCAACCAGGCACTCATCACTCTAATCCCCAAGTGCCCAGAGGCATGCACCGTGAGAGACTTTAGGCCAATCTGTTTGGTACACAGTGTGCCGAAGATTGCCTCCAAGTTGTTGGCCACTAGGCTTTGCAAGCGAATGCCGGAGCTCGTTAACGTAAACCAATCGGCTTTCATCAAAGGGCGAAGCATACACGATAACTTCATCCTGGTGAGACAGATGGCGCGAAGACTACAGAAAAGGAAGGCCAAAGGGGTGCTACTCAAGCTGGATATATCAAGAGCCTTCGACTCACTGTCCTGGCCTTTCTTGTTCGAGGTATTAAGAGCCAAAGGTTTCTCGGAGCGCTGGATGTCTTGGGTCACGACGCTGCTCCATACTGCCAGTTCTCACGTAGTGGTCAATGGTTCAGCCGGGGAGAAGTTTATGCACGCATGTGGGCTGCGACAAGGTGAATCACTCTCGCCTTTGCTCTTCGTGATAGTCATGGATGTGCTAACGGCGATCGTCATCAAGGCTAATGAAGCCGGGCTGCTCAGCAAGATTAATGGATGTGACCCCATGCAGAGGCTGTCATTATACGCGGACGATGTTATCTTTTTCACAAAGCCAAATGCAGTCGACATGCATTTTGTTCAGGAAGTACTTCAGATATTTGGCGAGGCTTCGGGCCTGCGGGTGAACTACACAAAATCATCTGCCATTCTTATCAAAGGAGAGGAGCGGGATGAACAGCTCATTCGGAACACCATGCCCTGGACGATGGAAAAGTTCCCCTGTAAATATCTTGGGCTGCAGCTTGCCATTAGACAGATGACTCGCTCTGATTGGCAACCAATAGTTGATGCAGCGCTGAAAATCCTCCCAGGCTGGCAGCGAGGGTTGGTGACCAGACCGGGCAGACTCATCTTGGTGAATCAAGTAATGAGGGCGAGGCCCACGCATCATTTGATCATTGCGGATGCCCCCAAATGGGCACTGGATAGGATTCATAAAGGATGTAGAGCATTTTTTCTGGGCAGGCATGGACGAGGCAGTAGGAGGGAAGTGTATGGTAGCTTGGCAGCGAGTTTGCAGGCCAAAGAGCCTTGGAGGTTTGGGAGTCATTAACCTACATAAACAAGGGATTGCCCTCCGGCTGCATTGGGAATGGCTGAAGCGAACGGACAACGACAGACCATGGCAGGGCCTACACGAGATTGTAGACAAGGAGGCTTTGACGGCTTTCCAGAGCTTGGTGCAATGGCACATGGGAGATGGCACGAAAATACTCTTTTGGAAGGATAGATGGATTGGAGGGGCAACAATGAAGGAGCTAGCGCCCAGCCTACTGCCCAAGGTCAAAACATGGATGATCAACAGGCGATCGGCGAAGGATGGACTGTCTCTCCATGCCTGGATGAATGATATTGTGGGGGATATGAGCACCGAGGACTTGGCTTAGTTCATAAGGCTTTGGGAGGCACTGATGAACATCCAGGTACAACAGGGTTCGGAGGACAGGCCATACTGGGCTTGGAACGAATCAGGCACCTACACTGCCTCCTCTGCTTACAAGATGATGTGTGAAGGAGGGATCAAGTTTCAGCCAACGGCAGCTATCTGGAAATGCCAAGCACCCCTTGCTTGCCAAATCTTTATGTGGCTGGCACTTCAGTATAGGCTATGGACCTCGGATCGGAGAGCTTGACATGGTCTCCAAGAAACAACATCGGCATGCTCTCTCTGTGATCAAGAGGAAGACACCGTGGACCACATTCTGTCCCAGTGCGTGTTCGCGAGGCAGGTGTGGTTCCTTTGCTTCTCCAGGATGGGGATTGATCCCGCCTTACTACCGGACGGCAATGCTCCTTTGCGAGTGTAACACCCCGGATATGATTTACCTAATATGTAATCCAACTCTTGCCGTTTCCGGCCTGAAGTTATTTTATTTTCTCGGGTTCGGGTTTTTGTCTCCGCGTGTTGTTATCATTGTCATGCATCTCATATCATGTCATCATGTGCATTGCATTTGCATACGTGTTCATCTCATGCATCCGAGCATTTTCCCCGTTGTCCATTTTGCATTCCGGCGCTCTGTTCTCCTCCGGTGGTCATTTCTACCTTTCTTTCGTGTGTGGGGATTAAACATTTCCGGATTGGACCGAGACTTGCCAACCGGCCTTGGTATACTACCGGTAGACCGCCTGTCAAGTTTCGTATCATTTGGACTTCATTTGATGCTTCAACGGTTAACCGAGGGACCGAAAAGGCCTCGTGTGTGTTGCAGCCCAACACCCCTCCATTTTGGCCCAAAACCCACCAAAACTCTCTCCATCATCTAGAGCGTTCGATCACGATCGCGTGGCCGAAAACCGCACCTCATTTGGACACTCCTAGCTCCCTCTACCTCTATATATAGACCCCCTTCTCAAAATTCGCGGATCCCCTCGCCCGAAACCCTAGATCCACCCTCAATGAGAAGGGTGAACTGGATGCTATCTCGCAAATTCCAGTCGTTTGCGAATATCAAGACGTCTTTCCAGAAAAGCTTCCAGGAATGCCTCCGCACCGGCTAGTTGAATTCGTCATCGATCTTGAGCCTGGCACGGAACCAGTGTGCAAGCGTCCTTACAAGCTCGGACCTGAAGAGTTGAAGGAGCTGAAGAAGCAACTCGATATTCAAGAGAGAATGGGTCTCATCCGACCTAGTTCTTCTCCGTGGGGTTGTGGTGTTCTTTTTGTGAAGAAGAAGGATGGAACGGACCGACTTTGTGTTGATTACCGTCCATTGAACAAGAAGACCATCAAGAACAAATACCCACTTCCCAACATCAATGAGCTGTTCGAACAACTCAAAGGTGCCCAAGTATTCTC